>NC_046232.1:900000-983616 GCF_009819885.2 Catharus ustulatus | reverse complement strand
GCCCAGGTATCCAGAACATCAGGAAATCTTTCAGCAGACAGGAATCAGGTTAATCAATCCAAAAGTTAGCTGCCAGATAGAATCACAAGCCCTAGAACTATTATTTTCAGTAGGTGCAAGATGCTTAAACTTGCACTGCTACACATTGTGTTGAGAAACTTTTTCTCTGCACAAACACTGCCTCATGGAAAGCTGGAGCATAAACCATACAGTTCCAGGAGCTGCAATTTTTCTCACAGAGCCAATCATTTGTATACATCTTGGTGAATCATACCAAAACAAATCCAAGCACTGAGGGAAGATGTGCCACCATTGGCATGGGGCTGCTCAGATAGCAGTGGCCTTGGAAAAGCAGATAAGCACAGTACTGGATGTGCCTTGACAGAGAGACAATGAGGGCTGGAGAATTAAGAACTGCTTCCTGCCCTGCTTCCTCCCCACCACAGGTCCTGTCAGCTGAACTGGAACTCAGAAGGGATTTCTGCAGCCAGGACCTACCACACTGTGAGCTTCCCTCACTCCTGAGCACAGTAGCACAAGCCAGGACCAGCAGTACCTGGAGACAAGGAGGAGCTGGTCCAGCCTGGGCAGAGTCAGAGCTGTGCCTGGCAAGGGTCCCCAGCAGCTTTGCAGCTCTCATTCCCCCTGGCACCACTGTGCGCCCCAGCACTATGTGGCAGCTTATCAGCTTGGTGGCATATCAGCTCCTGTGTGCTTCAGCACCACCTCATCATGGAGGGGCAGGCAGAGACCCACAGAGAGCAGGGATCCCCTTCTTGGCAGGATTCTGCACTGCAGGGTTAGCTTCATGCAACTAATTTCTCTATATCAGCTGCTTTGCTTGAAATCAGTCTACAATTTGCAAAGGTGGTGGCAGAGCAAGCAGTTGATCCTGTCTGTACCACCCTTCCACACTTCTTCCTTATTGCTACATTTTTCCTCCACAGGAATTAACTTAATACCATTGATCTTTCTGCCATGGATCACCACCACTGTTATCCCTTCTCCTCTGCTCATCTGTACAAAATAAAATCACAGGATAATTTGAGCTGAAAGGCACGTCTGGAGGACACCTGATCCAGCCCTGTGCTCTAAGCAGGGCCTGGCATAGTTTGGTCTGTCTTGGGATGTACAGTAACAGAGTGTCAAAAGGGAGAGCAGATTTCTGTTATGTATCACTAATTTAAATGTATTTCCAGGGTAACTTCACAGGTTTGACTAATGTAAAATGAATGCTTAACACACATACTTGGAGGCTACAGAAGAGAATTGAGCTATCAGTGCACCAGTAGTTTCTGTGGAATACAAACTGCCTAAAGCACAAAGAAAACAGCAACCAGAAGCCAGAACCCTCAGGGTAAAGGAACAATGTGAATAACCTGTAGAAAGGAGACCCCCAAGTGACCAAACACAACACATTTAAAAATTTGTTATAATTACTATAATCAATATCAAAATAACAAAAATTACATTGGTAGAATACAGTAATTTCACGACTATAAGGCGCACCCTTTTGACTAAAATTTTCCCTCAAACCCGGAAGTGCGCCTTATAGTCTGGTGCGCTTCATCTGATGTACAAAGCTGCGAAATTTGCCATACCGGAAGTGTGAGCTGTGAGCCGTGGGGGGAGCCGGCAGTGCCACGGCAGCCGGGGGGAGGCGGGCCCGGGGGCCTGCAGCACTGCCCTTCCCGGGTCCAGGCAGTCCCGGGGCCCATGGCTGCCGGGTCCAGGGGGGCCCGGTGGCTCGCGGCACCGCCCCTGCTGGGTGGAGGCAGGCCTGGGGGCCAATGGCTGCCAGGTTGAGGCGGGGTGTCATCCAACAACCGCGTGGGGTGAGCTGGAGGCGGAGCCTCGCGGCAAAATAAAGTGCGCCTTATAGTCCAGTGCACCTTATATGATCTACAAAGTTGTGAATTTTGCCGATTCCCAGGGGGTGCACCTTATAGTTCAGTGTGCCTTATGGTTGTGAAATTACTGTACTTGTCCTCTATAATTTTTAATGCTTCAAGAGTTCTGAGAAGTTGGTGGTTCTTCTGGACACCATAATGCTGGCTTAGAACACAAACATCTCTTGGAATTTTGTTTCCTATCTTAATGTCCTGCACATCCAATAACAGTTTAGAACAATTTTTTCTGAAACCCAGCCTACACTAGGAGGCTTTTTTATGTATGAAGAGACCTTCCTAATGCAGTATGAAAACATTCACAATTTCAGGATACCTCTAGTATTAATATCCTGCTGGGTTCACTATGAAATGGCCTGTTTCCTGATTACCAAGAAAAATGAATTTAAGAAGTAGTTTAAGCATAGAAAGACTTAATTCTTCTATGTGTCTCTACCTACACCCACAGTATCTAAATAAAAATAAATGCATCAATAAATCTTAGCCTAGCACTGATAACGTGCTGAAGAAGAATATAAACGGAAAGAGAGGGAAGCAGTACTTGTCACTTGGAGTGTGGCCACTACTTGGCTATCAGGTAGCAGTGACAGCACCTCCCCTGGCCTCCCCCACACTCAGCAGCCTCAGGCAGTTTTAGAGCACAGCAAAGCTGATTCCTGCATTTTCACTCAGTACAGGAATAGCTGCTGCCACACTGGGAGCTTGCAAGAGACACCATTCTTCCCTGAAATGCCTGCATGTGGGACTTAATCTGAAATATTAACACAGCAGCAGTGTACTTCAAGACAGCAGCTTATCCAAGCTGTAAACACTCTCATGCCAGGAATTGGGTACTTACTTGTGACATCTTCCATGCAAGTTTAAGTTCTAGAGTGTGAGAATTACAGCTGCCTCTCTGAATTTAATCCCATTTCCCCATTCTCCTTAAAAAGCAAACCTCCACATAGTGTAGAGTTATACTTAACATCTCATGAAACAAGGTTTGAGGCTTCAGACTTGCATCATGTAACTTCCATCATATTAAACAAAACAAGGGAATTGCAGTAAGATGTCTCCTTGCATAGCACAGCCACTAGAAGGCAGATGGTAGTTTCATATGTAGCAGTCTAAAGTGTGGCTGATTTTCAGAAGGAAATTCAGGAGACTTTAGGAGCTGAAAGAACTCTGTAGCCTCTTCATCTGCTGACTGAAACTTGTCCAACATTGACAGCCAAGCAGCTAAGCTGTCCAAACCTGATGATATCCATGCTGATCACATTCTTAATAACCTTTCAACACTTTCAATGTTCTGACAAATTTTCATAGCAAAAAGCAGCATGCTGGTGCAAGGTAAGTAAAATTTCAGAGCCACAGAATATATTCCAGGAAACACAAGTATGATTTCAACATCATAAACCAGTCAGTTTTACCATGTCAAATGACAAGGCTTCCCCATGCCAAACATTCATGCCTGAAGAGCATGTTCTTCAGTTTGCCAAGAGCTGCCCTGCCCTATGGCACAAGACAGGTAGGAAGGGTAGTGCACTACCCAAGGCTGAACCAGGGTACACGTGCTGGCACTGCTTTAGCACAGTTGAGTTCCCACAAGAGTCCAATGCCTTTTTCCATTCAAAATTTGACTGTTCCAGTGACTTTGAGTTAGAGCAACTAAAGATCCTTCACCTGCAGTAAATTCCATGAAAGCTATTTTGAAACATTCTAGATTATTCTAAATTAAATAAAGAATTTTTATGAGTCTGTGATAAATTAGAAGCCTTTGAATTTTGACATGTAATCCCCATCCCTTGCTACTCTGCTGCAAAAAGTCTGTGTGCAAAGCTGCTCCGTGCCATTAAAAGGGAGGGAGTTCCATGGGGAAGAATTGCAAGGAGAAGAAAAAAACAACAAATAAGTCTTTGGAGCAAAAGAAAGAAGTCAGATTTTGCAGTGCAAGTATTTGTCTCCTCAGCCACTCCTATGTGCCTTGAGCTTGGCATAGCCCAGTGCAGGGAGGATTCCTGAGAAACCAATGGGCCATCACAGGTGTCTATTACATCAACCCAGCACCTTTCACATGGGCAAGTACAATCTTGATGGCAGGAGCTGTTTTCTTACAGCTACGCAAGCAGCCTGTGTGCATGTGCAACTCAGCACAGCAAGTCCCTTGCACGTTTACAGCAAAGCTTTCAGCCTCCTGCAGGCAGCTGCACACAGCAAATATCCCTCAGAACCTTTAGGTTCAACATCAGCCATACCAGCTTCAAGCTGCACAATCTTCGGCAATGCAACTTTAAGCAAAAAGTTCATTTGGCCAGACTTTTGCTACTGCATCTTTCTGTGTCTTTCTAGGAAAAAAAAACCTTAAGGACCAAGATTTATAAGACTCTTCTGAATGTAGTTCAGTCTAAATTTTAGGTTGAAATAGAAAACACAGATGTACATCTTGTGCAATCAGATCCAACAAAATGAAAACACTGAAGTTCATCTACAATTGTTTTTAATTATGGCAAGGCCCACAAAGACTCTCACTTTTATTAGCTTCCTAATTATTTCTGCTAGAAGTCAAATGCATCCTAAACTATCTTCAGAAAAGACACTTGTACATTCTTATTTAAGAATGCATATCCTAGATGAACATTACACCCCAGTAAACAAAACAAGTAGTAGGTTTTCCTAAGAAAGAACATTCCCAATTTTTCCCAAACCAGACAAATGCTAAGTACACAACCCAGGCAGTAAGCAATATTCTGCAGACTGATTTGTTTTGTATGCATCACATTCATGCCCACCAAATTAAACACAAAATTTTCATATCGTCTATTAATAAACAGCAGCATTCTGCAATACTCCTTTTCGTGGCACAAACTGCATTTGAACTGAAATTTATTTCCAAGCACAATTCAAGGACAGTTTCCTACACAGGACAGGAAGTTAATTTTTATATTCATGTGCCTTTCCCCTGAGCTCCCACTGTCACATGGAAAGGGTATTTAAGATAGAAGGTCCGAGAGTTTTCTGAAATACAAAACAACATCAGAATCCCTATACAAAGACTTCCCTGACATAACAATTGTCCGAAGTCACAGCACTGCTTACGTGTATCAGCACCTAAGGAGCATTCTGATGAACTGGAAGCTATCAGGTCAAGAAAGAAGGGAAGAGTTCAAGAAACCAGGAATTCTTGGTATTACAGTCATGTTTTGGAGAATTATACATTCTCAGGAGTACAAGTTTTTACCTCCGCAATTGATTTCTGTGCAAACAAAACGCTACAACAGCTGTTTTATTCAGCAGTTTTAACATTTTCATCCACTTCACTGTTTAATTATTTTCAGAAAACTTCATATTGTAATTACTGGGACTGAAGCTTTACTTCAATGCTTACCCTCTAAAATAAGTTATCTTTTCCTTCTTGCCTCAAGCCTTTTGGATTACTTTTGGCTCATAAATTTTTTTTTGGAAGAGAATGCTGTGTTTATAAATCCTCCAAATAACCCTAAAACTGAATTACAGTAATTTCACAACTATAAGGCGCACCGGACTATAAGGCACACCTCCAGGAGTTGGCAAATTTCGCAACTTTGTACAGTAGTTTCACGAATACAAGCCGCACGGATTATAAGCCGCACCCCCGGTGCCTCGACAATGTTGCTGTCTTTGTCAATAGATAAGCCGCACCCCGAATATTAGCCGCACTTTCGTTCGTCGCGAGAATCCGTGCGCAGCTTTCACAAATTGGCCAATTAGTAAGAGGATCGCGGCATAGCGGGCTTTACTGGCTCGGGGCGGGGCCAGGCAGGCTCGGCCCGCTCATGGTTGCCGACGGGGCCGGGTGGCCCAGCTCAGCGCCACGGCTCGGCAGGGCTGGCCGGGTGGTGCTGCCGCCGCCGCCGGGCTCGCTGGCCCCCCTCTCCCGTCAGCACCGCCCCGCTGCCGCGTTCGCTCGCCCGGCTGGCAGGGCTGCCGCCGCCGGGCTCGCTGTCCGCCCCGCTGCCGCTTTCGCTCGCCCCGCGCCTCGCGAGCGCCGCGCCCGCCCCGCGCCCGCCCCGCGGCGCTTTCGCGGCTCGCGGCGGCGCTTTTGCGAGCGGCGGCGCTTTCGCGGCTCGGGCGGCGCTTTTGCGAGCGGCGGCGCTTTCGCGGCTCGCGGCGGCGCTTTCGCTCGCCGGGCGGCGCTTTCGCGAGCGCCGCTTTCCGCTCGCCCCGCCGGCAGGGCTGCCGCCGCCGCCACCAGGCTCGCCGGCCGCCCCCTCCCGTCTGCACCGCCGCCGCGTTTCCTCGCCCTGGCCGGCACTGCAGGCCCCCCGCACCGCCGGGCTCCCCCACGCTGCTGGCCCCGATTATGCTGGGCTTCCCCGCTGCCAGGCAGCCCCACCCGCCGGCCTTCCTGCTTCTGCCATGCTCCCCTGCACTGCTAGCCCAGTTCTCCCGGGCTCCCCCGCCCTGCTGGCTCAGGCTCTGCCGCCCGCCCCCCGACACTGCTGGCGCCCGCCTCTGCCAGGCTTTCCCACCTCAGCCGGGGCCGGCCGGGCTCCAGCTTGGCTTGGGGCTGGCCGCGGGCTTTCACTTCCGTGTTGGCAGCTTTTAGAATTTTGATAATAGATTAGCCGCCCCGGAATATTAGCCGCACTTCCGGGTTTCCACCAAAATTTTGGTCAAATTGGTGCGGCTTGTATTCGTGAAATTACTGTACATTATATAAGGCACACCGGACTACAAGGTGCACTTTTTTTTGCCATGAAGATCCATGCCGTGCACAAATGAACGAATTAGTAACAGAATCCCACGATCATGGAGTTTACTGGCAGGTGTTCCATTTGCAAACATTTTTCACAGATTGGCGTAGCCTTTAAACACAGCCCCAGGCACCCTCCCTGTGTGTGGGACCTGGCCACTCCTGCCCGCACCCGGCTGCCAAGGCAGGGCTCTGGGTGGCCACGGCTCGGGACCATCCGCGGCTCAGGGCGGCGCTGCCCGCTCCCTCTCTCCCAGCGCGGCTGCTGCTGACCAGGGGCTGCCCACTTCCTCTCTCCCTGTGTGGCTGCTGCTGGCCGGGGGCTGCCCGTTCCCTCTCTCCCCACGTGGCTGTCGCTGGCCGGTGCCACCTGCCGTCACGGCTCGGCTCACACTTTTTTATTGCAGCGAGGAGCTGTGCCGTGTGGAAACAAAGTAACGAATTACTGGCAGGTGCTCAATTTGCAAACATTTTTCACAGATTGGCACAGCCTTTAAACACAGCCCCAGGTGCCCCCCCGTGCCACGGGCCCCCGCTCTCCCGCCCGGCCGGCGCAGTTCGCAGCTCCTGGCTACCACCACACGGCCACAGGTCCCGGCTTCCCTTGCCCAGCAGCTGCAGCTGCCATGGGCCCAGGCACTCCCACCTGGTGCTGGCTGACGCAGCTCGGCTTCCCGTTCCCCGTGCGCCCAGGCCGGGGTCAACAGCTCCCTCCCTCCCTGCAGGGCAGCAGAGGCCGGGGCTGGTGGCAGCTCCCTCCCTCCCCGCGCAGCTCCTGCCGGCTGCAGCGACCCACTCCCACCCCTCCTCGCGACTCAGCGCTCCTGCGGCACTGCACCCCCATTGCGGCTCACACTTCTGGGTTGGCAAATTTTGCAACTTTGTACATCAGATAAGGCGCACCGGACTATAAGGCGCACTTCCGGGTTCGGGGGGAAATTTTAGTCAAAAGGGTGCGCCTTATAGTCGTGAAATTACTGTAGTTGACCTGTTAACGTGATAAAGCCAAGCAAACACACAAGCCAAGTAAATGCCCAAAATAACCAAAATACTTCACTCACCAGAGTATTGCTCTTCTTAATATCTTCTAAACGCTCTAAGACTGAAGTCAGGTTTGGGTCATCTGATTCTACAAACCATATTGGTGATGAAGAGGGGTAAGATTCCTGTTTAAAAGAAACAAACAACACAAGACCCAACAAATAAACAAAAATCCCAAAGCTTTTAAAAGTCATTTACCCGCAAAATTTCAGAACCCAATATTAATATCACCTTTTATCTTACTCTATGCCAGGTAACACAGGAGCTTTTAGCACCACATTTTTAGGCAATGCAAAGGCAACTGCCAGAAATCCAGCCAACTGGTTGTTCTAGTATTTCAACCTACTTTTGTCTTTCTCAGATGATGGATATACATAAGAATCAGTGCTGAAATGTTTAAAACCTTGGGGGCAGGTGGGGCAGGAGGGAGAAATTTAAAAATGCAGTATGGGTGATAATTAGCAAAAAATGGAATCACAAGCAGTACATGTCAAAGAATAAAACTGATGCTGATTTTTCACATAAGCACAGCTTCTTGCAAAGGAAAGCTGTGAAAGCAAGAAGACCTGGAGTATTTAGATTTCCTCCTCAGACAGGATTACTGAAACTCTTTCAGCACTGACCCACAGACAAGAGCAGTACAGCTCCCATGTCTTGCAGGACAGTTTCACTGGCACACCACAGTGCCAAAAATCTCTTCCAGTTCCAGTTTGCTCCTCACACAGGTTTGGTAACACTGTGGCGATGGAAGATAACATGGAGCTTCCAACTCAACAGCAAGTGTGCCTTCATATCCTCCATGAGTGTGGATTTTACTTCTTTTGTTTGAGTTATTTAAGGTATCCTCCACTTCTCACCCTTCCAATTAAATTTTAGTAGCAGAGGACAAATTGCTGAACCTCAGCTTTATCACCCAGATATTATCTTCATATCCCCAGGTCTTACAAAATAATGAGGGAATTTTAATTTACTTCCCTCACTGCAGTTGAAAAGGGAAAAAAAAGCCATCTTTCTCATTCCAGAGACAATAAATTATGCTTCATTCTTCAACAGTTAACAGGCAAGGTTGGAAAACTGGAGAAAAATACAAGCATGTCAGAACTGGCTTTTAATACACTGCATTTCCTAAGTGACCTATCTGAAGTGCTGAACCCCATAAACAAAGCCATGACTAAAGGACAACAGTTTACACCAAACAGACTGACACCAGACTCCAGAGAAGTTCTACATATAGAGCTCTAAAATTCCCACCTGCAAACTGAAGCCTTATTTTTTAACAAGTTCAATCCCCTCAAGTTTATGTACATTTTTTTTTCTAACTCACAGCTAAAAACCCGTTAGAGGAATACATGATATTCCCAGTATCTTTATGAAAACACAAAGTGTTCACATCTTTCATCTTCACTTCAAAGCACACTACACTATACTTTGCTTGCTTTGTACTTCTTGATGGGAATGTTGGTGTAACCTAAAGCCATGGTAGCAGTATTTACCCTACTGCCTTTCTCTTAGCTTCATGAGCTGGACTGAGAAGTGTGGAGTGTGCAATTAAATAGTCATATTCCAAAAATCTAACACTTGAAGTATTTTCTGATACAGCTGAGTAAATATGTTTGCAGTGTTAAAGAGCCTTTCTGAGAAGTGCACTCTGCCCATTGAGTGGACTGAGAACAGCTGGGTCAGACAAGTATTGAGGCACTGGGGCCACAGTTTGCAGAGATTCCCTGGGATGTTCCCACACAAAATAGAGACCTTGGAATGTCTATTCCTGATTAACTAAGGCCTAAGAACTCCAATATCTATCAGTAAAGTCCAGTGCTCAGCTTGCCAAGATTTATGGCTAAGGCAGGCTGACAGATTGGTTCAATCCCTTCCTTCGCACAACACAGAACCCGAGTGCATTTTCTCCTCAGTTTCACTTGCCACATTAACCTCCATCTCTGAGAGAAACACAGTTGAATTCCCTGTTGCCACTGGGTTTCTAAACTCGTATTTTTAGGAGCTAAACTTCATTAAAGGTCATCAGTACAAGGCCTGAAATACACCTCACTCATTTTTAACAACATGTAACCTCTTGTGAAGTCTTCTGCACTGGTGCAACCTTCTCACCTCAACCTCTCCCACAGCACATGGTCCTGGACATGCAGTGGGAACGTCCCAGGGAATCTCTGCCTCAATACTTGTCTGACCCAGCTGCTCTTGAGACCCACACTTCTCAGTCTCGCTCATCAAGTTAAGAAAAAGACAGTAGGGTAAATACTGCTACCATGGTTTTAAGGTTACACTAATATTCCTATCAAGAAGTACAAAGAGTAAGCAAAATCCGTTCCAGGATTCACCAAGTCATCTGTTTCTTAAAATCCCCGGACTCAACAGAACAAAAATATTCTCCAGATACAGTCACATTTGGGCTGTGCATACATGCACCATTCTGCTAACACGTTTTTTCTCTTTTTATTTTAATCAAACATTTTAAAAATTACAGTAAATTCACGAATACAAGCCGCACTGACTATAAGCCGCATCTCTGGGTGTTGGCAAATATTTCGGTTTTTGTCCATAGATAAGCCGCACACGAATATAAGCCGCTCTGTCGTTCGCAGCGAGGACCCGCGTGCAATTAGTAACAGAACCGCGGGAGGGCGGGGTTTACTGGCTGAGCTAAGGCTGTGCAGGCTCGGCCCGCTAGGGGCCGCTGACAGGGCCAGATGGCCCAGCCCGGTGCTGCCGCTCGGGGCCGGCCGCCGCTGCCACTGGGCTCGGTCACCCCGGGTCGGCGCTGCCCCGCGGTGGCAGGCAGGGACGGAGCTTCCCCCGCTCCTACGGCAGCGGCGGCGGGCGGCGACGGAGCTTTCCCGCGCCCGTGGCGCCGGCGGCGGGCGCGGACAAAGCACCCCGCCTCCTCCCCGAGCCACGGCAATGGCTGCGCGGTGCTCCCGCCGGCTCCCCGAGATGCGGCAATGGCGGCGCGCACTTCCCCCCCCCTCCCCGGGCCGCGGCAATGGCTGCGCGGGGCTCCCGTCGGCTCCCGGAGCCGCGGCAATGGCGGCGCCCCCGCCCCGTCGGCTCCCCGAGCCGCGGCACTGGCAGCGCAGCCCCCCCGCGTCCTCCCCGGGCCGCGGCAATGGCAGCGCGGCCCCCCCCGCGTGCTCCCCGGGCCGCGGCAATGGCGGCGCGCCCCCCCCCCCCCCCCTCCCCCCCCCCACCCCCCCCGTCGGCTCCCCGGGCCGCAGCAAAGGCGGCGCCCCCCCCCCCCCCCTTCCTCCCCTGGGCTGCAGCAGAGGAGGGAAGAAGAGAGCTCTCCCGCCTCTCTCCCCACCCCCCGTGCTGCCTGCAGGGAGCCAGGGCAACACGGTAACACTGTAACAATTGCGAAATGCCGGCTTTTACTGGCCGGTGCTTGGCTCGGCAGTCTGGCTGGCACGTCTGGGGTTGTAAATGTCAGAAAATTATTAATATATTAGCCGCACCCGACTATTAGCCGTACTTCCGGGTTTCCACCAAAATTTTTGTCAAATTGCTGCGGCTTGTATTCGTGAAATTACTGTATGTTAGTCCAGACCAACACAAGTCTATTAATTGCAAAGATTTATAGAACCACCTGCTAGTCTTCTCTTCTAAATCATATCTGGAATCTGAAGATGGCTTAGAGAGTGAAACTCAACTCTTCCCTGACTATATGCCTTTTTTCTGACAAATTTATTTTTCCTTTCCCCACATGAAGATTTTAAGGAACGACCCCAGAGTAGGACATTGTTTAGGGCAACTAGTATCTGTTCCAGTCTGGGGGCCTACAGAACGATCTCCTCCAAAATACCTGCAGCACGTCTGTCACTAGCCAGGGACAGGACTAACAGCGCAGATCTGTGAACAAGCAATCCCACTGGGAGTTTAAATACACTGCAGTGGCTACTTGAACTCTTACTGTGCTTTATACTCACTCCAATTCCTGCCCTGAAAACAAGCCCTCCTGTAGGGGAGAAAGCCTAGGGCTCCACACTGCCTGGATTATTAGGGTATAGCACACGTGAATGACTATGTCCTAAAAAACATTAACTATTCCAATTTTTAGTCTGATCTAGCTTTGAAACATGAATGCGCAGAGTGTACTTCTCAGAAAGGCTCTTTAACACTGCAAGCATATTTACTCAGCTGTATCAGAAAATACTTCAAGTGTTAGATTTTTGGAATATGACTATTTAATTGCACACTCCAACTTTATCACAACAGATGCTTAATAGTAAAATACAAATTCAATCAAAATTCCATTTGTTGCGATGTTTCTTAACTCTTCACACCTACCAATAAATATATTAATTTAATTTAAAAACATGAATGGCATTAAGTTTCTTTAGATCTGTAAGTAATCCATATTTTTGGAACAGCTGATTTCCACGCGGATGTGAGTCACTATATTTTGAAATACAGAATTCACACATGAACTTCAAACATTCTGAACCTGAGATATAAAAAGGCTCAGGGGTTTGTAATAACCACAGCAGGCTAAGCTTGTGGCTTGTAAGGTCAAACAACTGAACTTCACATGAGTTAATTCTGTTGAGAGAATTAAGGTAGCTTTTTTTTCTGTATCTGCATGCTATAAAGAGGTGGATTTGAGCTGCTGTGTCATGTAGGGAACACAGGCTTCCCAAAGACACCATGTCATGAGAGGAGCCCTAAAATAGCAGTTATTTTACTACTAATTGTCAGTGGCTGAAAAGCCCCATGGCTGTGGCCCTTCAGCAGAAAGTTGCCATGCAGTGATTTTGTGCCTGTGCTGTCTCTCAGCTGCACAGGTCTCACCATTCTCAGTACTGGAGAGGTTTTATGTAACTGCTGCTTTTCTGCTGCTCTCCTGCAGCCCAGAGCTGACATCACAGGCAGCATGTTTACAGCAGCACAGATACAATCACAATTCACAGCATCATCACTTCTAGAGACTCTTTGTATCAGCACAGCACAGACTGGAAGCTTTGTCAGTGCAAATGCTTCTGCCACAGAATGCAGTGAAATAATTCAGCCTGCTAATAAACACAAAATACAAAGGGAGTAAAGCCCTGCACTCCTGGCATGGGAACAATTTCAAACCTGATCAAAATCATTTAGGGAAACCTCCGTGTTAGAAGAATACACATGGGATCTCACTGCTCAGACACTCCATTACACCCTCTGCAAGGCAGCAAAATGTGACAGAATATTCCAGGAACACACACATTAAGACAGCTTTTCCTGGGCAGGATCTGTCATCTAAGTATATCCTATCTAAGCTTTCTCATCCTTAACAATAAGGGCCGTTTCCTTGCAATGTTATATAATCTTTATCCTACTTTCTAAAGCTACAGTGACACAATTTCGACATTACTAAGAGATTTTTAAACGAGACATTTCTAAATTACTACAATAGTGTTAGAATTGTCATGTTGCTACATCAAACCAACACATCTTGCCCTCATTCTTAACACTAGAACAACCTGTACCTGCAGTTTGCTACAAGGTAAAAGAGTAATCATCTCTCCTTGTACACAACTGAGTCATTTTATCACAGTTAAATGGTAGGAAACCGTTTTAAACACATGGCTACTGCATTATGATTTAAATCACAGTGACACGGTGACAGTTCTTAATTTTCTTTAATTTCCCGATCATACTAGATGGAAAAAGTGTGGGGGTGGTTTCTTTTAAAAATCCTTAGCATACTGTCTGAACAAATTTCAATCAGTTTTATTTCTTTTCTGTTTTTTAGTTTTTGCAAAATCCCCACCATAGACAGAACCTAGTTCTATTCTTTTTATACCAGATACAACCAGAACTTAGCCAATTTTCCTAACAGTCCCTCTAATATTTATTTTCTCAGTCCCCAAATTTTTCTTCACCCTCCTTTACTTACAAAAAGCAGAACACCAAACTTTCAGGTCTTTAACCAGCTTAGATACTTGAGAAGGCTGGAAGAGACATTCTTGCTCACCCAAATCTAGGTAAAGAAGTAAATCCTAATGGAACAAGACATCTCAGAGGCCTAATGCAATCTTCTCAAGGTAAATACATTTGCAGCTATAAACACATGCCAAATTATTGATTTCAAATCACAGAAGGCTTTCCAACTTTGGCCATTTAATTAAACAGCAGAATCAGATCTTTATTAAGGGTCATATACACATCCTACATGAGCATTCAATAAATACTGAAGAATAAACAACAGTTAGCTACACTTCAGTACACATTATTTGCAATTGTTAGTCAATCATTCACCACTTATTTTTCCACCTGTATCAAGCTGCCTTCAGAAGAAAAAACCCACAGAGTTAATATTAACAAAGTATCAGGATTTAGGAAGATATTCTTAAAGCTAAAGTTTAGCTTGGTGACCATAAAACACTAGTACTTATAGCTACTTAAAACAGCATTAGTTGTGATTACACAACTGACAGATTGTTTCCCACTATTAGAGGCCAAATTTTCCAAAGGCAGCTTAAGAAGCAGTAAGTATTTTCTACCACTAGCAGCTCAAGTGCCAGTGAAATCCACAGGCTTAAGAATCTTTAAAAGCCAGCAGATTGTCATCTGCCCTCTCAATCAATCCTTTATAATAAGTAAGAAAAAAGAAACCATGAAGAATCACTTTCATTGAAAGTACTCCAAACTATTTCCCAGAAACCTCCAGCAACTGAACCCTCCAAATTTTTATTTTCATACATTCAGATACCACCATTTGCTGTGTTGCATAGATAAAGTCATTGAACATTACAATACTCTAACATTTGCACTTTTAGGTATGAAAAGTTTGTCCTTTCCTAAAGAATCTAACATGCCAGCAATCCAGAGTTCTAAAAGATAAGAGAAGTGTTTGCAATGGAGGGTTTAAAATGAAATTTAGTACTTGTGGTAGCAAGGAAGCAGAGTGAATTTTAAACATCACTACCAAACAAGAGGAACTTGCTTTAACTTGCTTTTCTCCTTGAATTTTAAAATGGTATATAACATGCTACTAACCTGCCCAAAGGCAAGCCTTTGCTTTCCTTGTCTTCCACCCTCCCTGAAGTCTGCCAGGCTCGGTTCAGTGAGAACTCTTGTTCCAAGTCCTGCCTTGGTAAGGCACTGAGTTCAGTTGTGTAGAATACATATCTCTCCACAACACACTCAATTACTGCAGCTCTACTCTCACATCTCATGGTTGTATTGACAGCTACAGCCTCCACATAACAACCCCAGGTGAAGCACCATCCTTGGGTAGGATCCCTGGGATTGCAAGAGCTTAATCACCTTGCACCTTCAGAAGGAAGGTGAAAGAATCGCCTAATCCTGTTCTGTGTCAGCTCTGCTAACACACTCAGTGCTGCACAGGCCAATACTTCAGGAGCACATTAAATCAACACAGTTAACAGGGTCACAGCTGGCCTCTCCCACACTCTCCAGGGAAGGAGGAAAGTGTAGCACAGCACCTTGGTTTAGAATTGTTCATGTCATTAAACACAGCCATGCCAGAGAAGAGAGAGGGTCAAAGGTATGTGCCTCATAGAGCAGAAAGACAATAACAAACCACAACTCCACAGATGGCAGTAAAACTCACTCTGTAACAAGTTGTCTCAGACAAAAATACAGTTCTCTGTACAAATAAGTCCTACCGATTGCAGAAGGTACCACAAAGTAACCAGGAGGAAATGTGTGCTGTGAGAATACAGAATGGCTCTGGAGATCCCTTCTGTCCTCACAAGGCCCTGCTGTCACATCAGTTGTCACAGGCACAGTGTGGGGCTCTGACACTGCACCTTCTCCAGCCACCCTCTGCACAGGGTCCTGAGCACAGCTCCACATCAGCTGAGAGCTCACTCCATGGAACACTTCTTGTAAATTCAGATTATTCAGCAGCCTCTCTAAGCGCCAGTCTTTGCTGACAGCCACCACAGAACTAAGAAGGATCAACACGGACAGTATGGCAATTCACTTGTGCACAAATTATTCCAAAATCCAAGCAGTTTGTAATTTGCACTCATTCACTGGCTCAACCCAAGCCCATAGAATTCTCTAGAAATTATTAGAGAATCTTTAACTTCTTAAAATTTCTATACACCCAAGACAGAAAATAACATTTTGAGGAAAAAAAATCCTGAAACCTTCAGCAACTTCTGGTTTCACACAGGCACATACAAGAGGCCAATAACTTCAAAGTTCGTGGAATATTCTAAGATACTTCAGTGTTTTACTTCCATATCTCTCTGTCCAGGCACACACATCTCTCCCTGCTCAAAACATCTTTACCTGATAAGAAGCCAAAACATCTACAACCAAAGTAGCAAAGGCACAGAACATCACTTCAAATGGTCACAAACATGAATGCAAATGTGGTATTAGAATTCAGACATTTCTTTTGGCCAAGTTTTTACGGCCAGTTGTTCTTCAAATTACCTAATCTATGCAAAATGTCCCAACTGCCAATTCCCATACACAAAATTGCACACAGCCCTGGGAAAAACAGGTTTAAACAGGTTTATCTGATTCTCTTATCAGTTGCCACCACCTCATTCTCGTTCTCTCTCCATATCAAACAAAAGGCAGGAGGCTACTTGTCCAGTGGAAAAAAAACCCCACAGAATTAAAACATGAATTTGGAGCATAAAAGAAAAATGCACTCTTCTGATAAAACACAGTTACTGCTCTCCACTGTGAAGCAGCTTTTACTCCTCACATCATCATAATGCAGCATGTAATCTTTCCATTCAAGGAAATTCACAGAAAAAAAAAACCAAAAAACACTCTGAACTCTTTTGTTCAGACCCAAAGTAAAAATCCAGCAGATGTTACTGAACTGCTTCTCCAACACAACCCAACACTCCACGATTGCATTAACAGCAGAGTAAGTCAGCTGTGCAGTCTCTGAGAATGTGCACTAACCTGGAGGGCCAACCTAAGGGAGCTAAGGAACCTTGCTTTGCCAATGTTAACAGCAACAAACGAAGTTAAGCATCCTCCACACTCCAAACTGAGCAAAGCACACAGCACTGCTGGAGACTAATGTCTTGCTGATTGGGAATATGGCTATAGACCTGAGACTTGGTCCAGGTTCTGATTGCAGCACCTCAGAGCAGCAGGATCAAGCAGTCCTGCTCCTCACACACCAACACCCACAGTGTGTTTGCCCCCTCAGCTGGCCAGGTGTCAGAGGTTGGTTTTTGGGAGCCCCCACACACGAGGGGGTCTCTTTAATGCACACTTTACACAGGCACTCCAGCTAGCACTGCACTCAGAAGAAAGTAATTTTGTAAATCTGATTCTCCATCACTCTTTTTACTACCAGTACAGAATCTGATGTGTCCAAATTCCTGCAGGAAGTCTGGTTACCTGAAACAAATTATCAACTCATTCTAATCACCAAGAGTTATTAATTACCTACTTCTGCAACTATACAGGTCGGTTATCATCAACATGAGTGTCACAAAGCCAGAGTAACAAGAAATGCCTTTAGTATGGCTAGAACAGAACTGGTTATAAGTAAGTTATGACATAGCCCTCTCTCACCAACTTAACTCCAGAAAGCTTCCTTGCAGACCTGCCCCCACCTTTATCATTCACACAGTTACTCCACAGTACGCAAAGCCTGCTATCACCTCTGTTGTCACCCAAAAGATCCAGGCTTCTCCTTCTTCCTCTAACTTCAGGAATTTACATCTTTCAAGTGTTCAAATCACTCAGTATCCCCTTCAGCCTGCACCCTTTCCCCTCTCCAAGAGCATCTTCCTCTCTCCCACCTTTTCCCTTTACAGAAATGCTGTAGTCCAGACACACTGCAGGTAGAAGAATTCTTCATTCTCACCCATGGCTGAGAGAGGTCCTGCTGCTCCTTACACCCGAGAGCATTCCAGCCCCCACTCACCAGGCTCCCAGCTCTCCCCTCACAGCCACATGGACACAGCTGCCCTGATGCTGCTTAGCCACAGTCCTTCAGATTGGAGCCATTGCATGGAACTTTGTCCCCCACATGCAAAACTTCAGTACCACTGAGTTTAACCAGTGTTTACCATTAAGTTAAATACCACAATGCTTACCACAGTTATTTCCTACTTCAAAAATTCATGGAAGCCTGTGGTACGTTGAACACCACAGCTCAGGAACACTTTGATTTTTTTCTAATGCCACTATACAAGTTCTAACAGAGTTATGTTCCTGCCTTCCTGAATACACACTGAAGAAGCTTCTGCAAGATCTCCAACTGCATTGAATTCTCCTGCTCCAAGGGGGCCAAAGATTGTGAGGTCAGAGAGAAAGAAGAACATAGCTCATACTAAATCTTCAGAAATCATCTATTAGCTGCTCTACAGCATTTAGTGCACCAAGATGTCTTGTAAGCAAGAGATAAAGGAAAAAATCCCCAGATGCAAGGTCATTACTGTCATACCACGCTTTGAGATTACAGTTGGATGCAAGACATCAGTAAGACAAGCAATAACTGGTATGCTTGATGCCACCAGAGATCAACTGGGAACTATTGCGATCATATTAGCTTCAAGTGTACTGCATCCAGGCAGACTGATTGAAGATATAAATGCTAAATAGCACCTTCTTAATATAATCAGTCATTCAATTTTCCAGTTGTCCTTCCAGGAGTTGGTGAAAGGTTGCTTTTGCTTCTCCAACATAACTTGTAGCTCAAGAAACACTAGAACACATACTAAATCATCAATTGTCATCTCTTAAAAATGGAATATTACCATTCACAGGAAAAAAAAACCCTAATACTCCAGCCAGGAATTTAGGCATTTACAATCCTCCAAAACCTCAAAAAGGCAAGCAACCTGACAGTACTGACCAGTAGTCCACGCTGAGGCATAACTAAAATAGTAGTTATGTCTGGTAATCAACTTCCACAAACATTTGCTCCAATCAAGAAATTTCACCTCCTCTTTTTCTTTCCTAATACTACTACTATGTAGAGAAGTGTCCCCATCTCGGCACCTTGCAGTCTCCAGGAAAGAGTCAGATTTCTCAAGCACACAAACTGCAGGCAGTTCAGTGTGGTGCAGCTGTCAGTGTAACAAGCAGTCAGGGGGAGGCCCAGGGGCTGGTGTCACCCCAGGCACTGCAGCCAGGAGAGGTCAGTGTCCAGTGCCACCCTGCAGTGCCACCCCACCTGCAGCCCTGCTGGATCCAGCAGCTCCCACTCAGTGCTGTGCCAGGACAGCTGCTCCTGCAACTAAACCAGACTGGGAAATAGTCGAAATCAACAAGAAATCGCTAAGAATTTCTACATGCCAGCCAGGTCCTTAATGCAGCAAACTCAGTTTCAGCACACAGCCTCTGCTGGTCTGCAAGAAGCAGCACTATCAGAGTTCAGGACACCATCACACCTCCTTACCAAACTCAATACATGCTGAGAATATCAACAAGGCATCAATACACAAAACCTCCTGAACAGCTCACATGAGGAAGGCTGTTGAGTAAAAAGAATGCAATTCTTTCTGCAAATCTTCTTGAATTATCGAAGTGCACACAGAGCTGTTTCAAGGATCACAACAATCCCAGTTCTGAGGTTACTGTATCATCAACTCACACAAGCAAGCCACTGGAAATGAACACAATTTACTGTACATTGAGACCTCAACATATGCCAGCACTCCTATTTGAAGCCCACCACTGTGGCTTTCCAGGATATTTTAGGAGCACCTCATAGCTTATAGGGAGGACAGAACCATCTTTAAAGTCTTGAAGCACTGGGTACAGCCTTTCACATATCACACAACCAGACTGTGGTGTCAGAGAGGTCTTGTCTTCCAGACACAAAAGATTCCTCCTACTCCTTTTTGTAATACTCTTTTTCCAATTACAGTTCTGAAATAAAAGAGAAATCAAAGCCCTCACTACTCTTTCAGTAATTTTTTTGTTAGCTTAATTTTGCTAAATAAAACAATACTAAACCTGGTCAATTCCTCTTGCATGTTATGTTTGATAATAGTTGCATGAGTGCCTTTTTTAAAAATCAAACATCTCTAACCCTATTATCAAGATAAAGCCATGTATGCTTTTATAAAGTCTTGGCATCCATGTGCTGCAAGACAAAGGTCTCAACCTCACTACAGAATGTCTAATTATGTATAAAAAAAATAAATCCATGATTGGAACAGAATGCCTCATTCATTGTGTGGTTAGTACTGTGTACAAATAAATCTTTTAAAAAGGTTACCAGCTGTCTAAGCATTAGTGAGGAGTGAGTTTCAATACAAAAATCCTGTGCCTTTGAAGAACTGTCCCAGGTTCCAATACACTCACTCTCTGTATATACCTTCTTGTCAAAAGCTTCACAGGTAACAGCTTTTCATCCCTTCTGGTTTTAAGGGAAAATAAACCCCTCTCCCATCAATTGCAGTTATCTGCAGGCAGCTACCTTTTCAAGTCTTTCACAGCAGCGTCTAACTCCGATTTAGCAGCAGGGTATTTTTCAGCAGAAGCTGCTTCTTCCCAACAGAGAAGCAGGAGTTTACTGAGTCAGCCATATCAGCCAGACTGAATTGCTGAAGTAGGAAGGGTATCACTGCACGTCACAGCCCTATATCTGTGTAGGGCAAACCTGCTCCCACTCAGGACTGGCACAAACCCCCACTCTACCTGCAACGGTCACCTGAGGATACAGTACTTCAACAGGAATTTTGTGTATAGGTGGAGAGATATTAATATCCAGTTTCTCTTTGAAGAGATGACATAGAAAGTACTAAATGTTTTACAGCCATCCAGGCCAGTCCTTTTCCTTGAAATAACAAGAGACTTCAGTGTAGAACAACTCTAGCATACCCTTTGCAATACTATGACCCAAGTCTGATAAGGTACCAAACTGAAACCAGAGATTGTATTGAAGGACACTTTACCTAAAGTCACGCTCAATAAACACACTCCTCTAAGTAAGGCCAGAGAATTGAAGGTTTGATAGTATTTCAAAACATACGTGGAACAGGACAAGGTTTATTGAACTTGATCAACTGGAATAGTGCTGTTAACTAAAAAGGAAACCTGAGAAAAGCAGAAATAAAACTCCAAATGGAGACACTGCTGTTGGCATAACAAAATGGGCATGTGAAGGTACACAGCCTGAACAAGTTCAATAATTAGACAGTTCTCAGGAATAAGCAGCAATGTTTCTGACAGGGGTGACGCCACCCTGAAGTGCCTCTTTTAAAATAATCTGATTAACCATGTAAGCTCTAATACAGGTCACTACCAGAAATAGTGAAGGACAGACTTGGACAAAGTTTGGCTGCCACTCTACAAACAGAGGAGCTGTCAAGTTAAATGTGTCTTGCTTTAATTTCAAGCAGTGCTCAGTGTCACAGATACAGTATCCCTGAGATGCTACAGCCAATACTGAACTTCAGTAGTTCTACAAACTTACACTACAGAGACAATCAGCAAATAATCTCAGTGAGAAATGCCAGTGGCAGACTTCTCAAACTGTGAATTTCAGTCTAGAAAACTTGTGGAGATCCACACACTGCTCCCTCACCTTTCCAGTGGAACATTTCCTCTTCCTTCTAGGCTGGAGAGAAAAAAACATTTGTTGGGAATATCAGAGCAAACTTAGTTATCAGATCTCTTTTCAGCTGCTGAAAGCTTCCTTCCCTACCAGTTATTTCTCCATCCCCTAACCTCAGCATCTCTACACATTGCTAGACAGCTGTCATTTTATGTCAAATATTGAGGAATGCTAACAGAACCACAAAGAAAAGAAGCAGTGATTGAGCTCTGTGCTTACTCTTCCCCCTTAACAGGATTCTTGAAAACCCAGACACAACCCATTGCATGCTTTTGCTGAGAAAAGGTAATAGCCTGGTTGGATCAATATTCTGGGATTAAATTGGCTAGAAGAAGCAAACAGTTAAAACTGCACATTTGCTCTGCAAATCCAGAATGCTAAGACAGCAGCTCCTGATGCAGAATCTCCCCAAAAAAACCCTGTATTTACCAACAGTTTCATAGCCTTCCCAGTCTTTGCACACTACTGCTGCTATCTGAAGTTCTAGTTCCCCTGATACCTGCAGCCACTGAAGCACAGTAAACAAGATTTAGACTCTTCTAGTTTACATGCCCACAAAAATCCTCAAAAATACCTGTAGGCAATCAGTGGAGTCTCTCGGCCCTAAGTGGGAAGAGGGAAGAAAAAAAAAAAAAAAAACAAACCACACAACGCTTTTGTGACACTTAAGAGTTCTAAAATGTGTGTCAAAGAACTAGGACAGAAGCCCAGAGACGAGCTTTCTCTTCTTAGCTCTATCACCTGCTGCCCATTTGTTTCAAGGGAGCCACCTCTATATCTCAGGTTGCCCTATCACATTTATTTTTAACAGACAGGGAAAACAGCCACCTGCCTCCAAGAGCAAAAAATGAGCCAACACTGGAAAGCACCAAGCAGCTCACACACAACTGTAAACAGAACTTTCAAGAAATTCAGACACAGCCTCTCATCAAAGCAGAAGTCTCAGCTCTGAGGTTTCAAGCAGCACTTTTCCTGTTCTTTCTGCAAGTTCATGTGCCACAAGTGTAATGGCATGTGAAAGATCTCCTGACCTTTGGGGCAAGTGACTGTAACAGCAGATTGCAGACACTGTTTCCTCATTAGCACAAACATGACAACGGTGACTTACGTGGTTTCTTGCTTGCTCAGATACACCTCAACCGAAGGCCTGTAGCTGAGGGGGCACAATCCTCCCAGTAAGAGATATATCAAAAGTACTTCCAGTGAACAGTCTCTGAAGAAGATAAACACCACAGCACAAATCCTGGGCACAACAGCTTCAGGCCTTACTGCTGGCTTGCCTGTTAGTTGTGACTTGACAAACCCATCAAATTCAACTGGCAGCTAAGGGTACACCAGCATCAGACTTTCATTTTATTGTTTAGAGTCACACTTAGGAAATAGATCATGCTGTGAGGAAATAAAAAGCCAAATTTCTCTGCAGTGAAACACCCTCTACTGAATAGAAAATATTTATAGGAAGTCACACAATCCATCATCTGATGGGTCATGGAAACAAGAACACCAACACGTCTTGTTTATTTTACCATAAACCTCAGAATCTGACGTCTTACAAGTATCCAGTAAAACAAAGACCTGTCCCATGACCACAGAAGTGACTTCTCATAACAATTAACTGTGAAAACTGAAAGATCCACTTAACGATTCACCTTTAATTTAATAAAGTTATTTTAATGCCAGTGAGAATCTGGTCATCATTATCATTAGACTTGTCTGCTTTGCAGACACATTTTCATCTTTCAGTACTGAATATTCACACTTATATGAATGTTTCGACTACCGTGGTGTTTGAAACTTCCATACAAAGACCAAAAAAAAGCAGCAGAATTTATCTTCCTTAAATACAAATGCGCTATTTTCACCTTAAGTTTTATAAACGTCACTGTTCAGTTGAATCTTGATAAGTCATTTAAATTCACTTGTAACTGCAACCAACCCAACGAAAATGAACCTCCAGCACTTTCCTGTACATGAGTCACAGATACCAATATATCTAGATCCTTCGGCAAGTTTAGGCCCTAAACTTCTAAAGAACCAGGGGATTGTGACCGCGTCACACAACACTAGACATTTTATTCAGCTTATCTTCCACAGATTTAACAAGTACTAAGCCAAACGAATTTAAGGGGGGGAAAACCCACAAAAAGGCGAACCTTCAAAGCCCTGGGCAGGCAGCAGACCCCAGCTGGGACAGGGCTGCTCGTACCCCGCCAAGTGTAAAGGCAGCATTCCGATCAAACAGCACCCGGGCAGCGGAGTGGGCTCAGCGCTGCTCTCGGCACGGACAAGTTCCGCGTGGCCGCGGCCCCTCAGGAGGCCGGGCCGCCCCAGGCCGCGGCATTGTGGCGCACTCGGGAAAGCTCCGGCCCGCTCGGGGCTGCTCACGCCCCGCTGTCCCGCCAGCCCCACGGCCCGGCCCGGCCGCTCCGCTCCCCCGGGGCCCCTCCGCTCCCCGGGGCTCTGTGCCCGCTGCCCCGGGCCCGGCCACCCTTTGTTCCGGCTGCCGTCCCGCGTCCTTTCCCCGTACCGGGTCCCCCGGAGGAGCCCCCGGCGCGCAGAGGGGAGGCCGGGCCGCAAAGCCCCGTAAGTTTGTTGGGGCGGCAGCGGGGAGCGCGGCCGGAGCCCCGGGGAGTGGCCCTGTGCTGAGTCACCCCCGCGGGGCTGCGCCCCCTCCCCGCGCCCCGCGGACAATGGCGAGGGCAGGCCGTGCCCGGCCCTGCCCGGCCCCGCACCGTGATGTTGCAGTGGATGGTGAGCGGCGGCGGCGGCTGCGGGCTGGAGCCCGGCGGCGGCGGCAGGAGCACGAACTGGCAGTGGAGCTCGTCCAGCTTCCAGGAGACGATGCGGAAGCGCTCGTGGTCCTTGTCGAAGATGGACTCGAGGAACTTCAGCTCGGCCTTGAGCCCTGACACCGACATCCTGGCCTCATCTCCGGGCCCGGGCCTGCGCTGCCGCCGCCTCGCTCCGACTCGGCCGGCCCGAGCCTGGCCCCGGCCGCGCCTGCGGGGCGGAAGATGGCGGGGCCGGGGCAGCCCCAGCCGGCGGGGCACGGCGGAGCTCCCTTTGTACCGGCCTCCTGCGCCCGCCCGCTCGCTTAAAAGGGCAACAGCGCAACCCGCTCCCCTTCCGTCCCTTCCCTTCCTCCCCGGCGGGCCGGGCCAGCCGCGCCAACCGCCCCGCCCTCGCCCTGCCCTCCTCCCGCTGGCCCAGCCCCGCGCCACGCTCCGCCCCCGGGCCCGGCCCCGCTGCCCCTGCCCGATCGCAACTCCGTGCTGCCGCTGCCCAGCCGCTCCTCCTCTCCAACGCTCAGCCCTGCGCAAGGACACGCGGGGTTGCTTCCTCACCGCGCTTCTGTTCTGCTGAGAAAAAAACCGCAGCTTTGGGTTTGCATCTGGCGTCTCAGAGTCCTGTCAGACCTTCGTACTCCTCGGGGGTCGGTTGACTTAAGCCAGGAATTCCTATCCTGACATTTCTGGCAGATCCATACACATAAAATCTGGTGTCAGTCACTGCAGGCTGGAAATCAGTAATACAGAGGCCGTGAAAAATTGTTACCATGCCATTTAAGCTCTCCTGTAATTGTTTGTGTAACATTTTATCCTCAGAAAAAAGCATCACGATGCATGAGAGCACCCGTGGTGAAGAGAATACTTGCTACATTCAGAGATGGAGAGGTGCTGCCCCTTCCTGACACTGGAAATACCATCTCTGCACCTTTATTTGTCCCTTACCAGCTTGATTTTGCATATAGGTAGTTGTCAGTTCTTTGAGAGCATGGAGACAAGCAACGTTGTTGCACCCTGTACTTCATGTTTCCCAACCGGCTATTAATTAATGCAGTGCACACACAAACCTGGAATACGGAATTGCCTTTTTTTAAAATTGATGTTTTATATAAATCTTTAATTCCAGATAAACTGGCAGCACTTCACAAACCACAAGCTGAATCTTGTCAAGTGTTAAGAACTCTAATCTTGATCCAGAAAAACAGTTATGCACATGCACAACTCCAAGTATATGGAAGTCTCAGAGATTTGTGGGCTTGAGATTCCCATCCTTCCAGCAAAAGACAGCTACAAAGAACATGCTTTGCTACAAAAGGACTCAGGAAGGATTGACACCGGTTAAATACTCAGAATGAAAGGTACCAGAAAGTCCACGGGATTTTTTAGCTGTCATTTGAAAGACTCTGATTATACAGTGTGTGCAACTCAGCTCTCCTAGACAGGCTGAACTACTCCTTAGACTGTACAGCCTGCAAAGTGCAGCCAGAGTGGATATAACTGCTGTGTGTCAATACATCAGCAGGCAGGGCAAAGAACTTGGAGAGATAAGGGATGATTTACGTGTAAGGGCAAACCAACTCTAAATAAGGAGCAGAAAATGACTGTACCTATTAGAAAGGGAGGATGTGGAAGAGTGTCCCGACGGGAACCCCAGAGACAAAACCAAAGCAAGCAGACTTTGTCAGGAGTTTCATGGTGTCATACGTGGCACAGCAGAGGAGTGAGTTTGGTGACTCAGCCCAGTCTCCTTGGTGCCATGGATTTTGGCTGGAACGCCTCGCTGCAGCAGCTGGGTGAGTAGGCTTAGCAAGTTCAAACTGCACCTTCTGTCATACCTTACCAGAGCTGCCTCTGTCACTCCCTCTGCTCTTCCATCTTCCTTGTCTCCTCAGCTACCCTCCCTCTGCTCTGCCCCTGCACCAACTGTGACACCTCACTTTTTTTGGCAGGTGCACAGCTGAGGTGTGTGCATGTGCTGGCTGGGAGGACACCTCGCCTGCAGTAGCTGGTGGAAGGCACAGGGAGCTCTCTCAGGTACCCACCCATCCAAATGCCACACTCAGGTCTCCTGAGCACCTAGCAGGCCAAACAAACTGTTTAACTGGTCAAGTGTGTTCTGCAAAGCCAGTCTAGAACTTTCCCCAGCTCCTTCAGTCTGCCTTTCTGTTGCAGGCTTCAAGAAGTAACATGCAGCTGCACAACCACCACTCCTTTGAATTCTCCTGCCCTTCTCGGTATTTAGTAGGCATTGTGCAAGCTGTGAATTAGTTTCTGTGATAAGACCTTGAGAACACACTGGAGCTGTCTCCTTTTCTGGAATTCAGAAGCTGCTTCAGAGGTGTGAAGAGCTGTTTGACATGTCTGACTCATTCGTGTTTCTTTCTTCAGGACTTGCCATGGGACATTGACATGAACCTCTGGTTGGTCATAAGATGATTCACGAAAGCCCGGAGTTTCCCAAATTGATTGTACCCAGAGCAGGACCTGACATCCTTATTAATCCTGGGTTAATAAAGGTAATGAATCTTGGTACAGCCCCTCAGGAGCACTCTGTCAGATTCCAGTAGTTACAGTTCCTCTGAAGTTCCTTGATCTGTATTTCCTGTAAGCACCATTTTTTAATAACTTGTGTGCACATCTTCAAGATCACGATTACCTCTCTCTATCATCTCAGGGGCTGAACTTTGGCCAAATCCCTGGTTTGAAGATAACATACCTTCATAATAACCTTTATTTCTTTTCCTCCTTTTTATTTAAATATAGGAAATTTTGTAAAAGTCTTTAATTGTCAGAAAAACCCAGCAGATTCCTCATTGCATTCTTGGGTAGAACAACGAGACAACCAGTTTAGACCAAAGCTGTCTTTCCCCTTAGCATTTACTGCCAGCCCTGTTTCCAGCAGATCAGACAGGCATGTTCCTGGCAGGACTGAAGGCAGCAGCAAAGGGCAAAGGGAACTGAGGGAAAGATGAGCTCAGGATGAGCCATTAAGAAGGAAATGAAGTAAAATACAGGATGAATGGACTTTGATGAAAGCAATAGTTGTCCGGGGCTTAAAGAAACGATATTCCAGAGCACAGATGAATTTCAGTTTGTGTTACTCCTTTTCTTCCTGTGAATGCCTTTTCCAGGTCTGCTGTATTTCCACCTTTACCCCTGAATGAAGCTCCTCTACATTCAGTGGAGTGTGCATAGTAGAGGATTGATTTGTTTCCCTGAGAGTAGTTTATAGTTTTGTTTTTTGACCTCGCTTCTCTCATTTACAGCCTAGCACTTAGAAAGGGTCTTTCTGTTTAATTCTAATGTCACTTTCCCAAAAGAAAATGTCAGGCACCAAAAAGGTACTGCCATTTCAGAAACAGGGAAGGCCCAGATCTTATGTAACCCTGAACCTCAGCAGACAGAAAGTAAAGGATAAAGTTAATGAGATGGGAGGAGGTGTAAATTGATTTTACTGATGGATGATGCAAGTTTGATAATAGCTGAACCCCAGGTAGACTGTTGAACCTTTTCACAGATAGCAGCAGAACGTAGAGACTAGAAAAGACAAATAATACCTGACACCCATAAAGAGAAGGACAAGAGAGGGACACTCCCTGAAACCTAAAGGGACAAAGGCAGAAAGAGTCAAGAGGACCCTGCTTTACCAAGATACAAGTCAAGATGTCCTGCTTGCCAAAGCCAGGCTTTCATATCATTCTGGGCTCACAGCGCAGTGTCATTGCCTCAATAATGAAGTCACCTTCAAAGCATTGAGAAAAAAACCACACATTGGGGCATGAAAACCAATGGAATGGCTGGTTTCCAGAAGAATCGTGTGCAGTGGGTGGGGGAATGATGAGTCCCTCAGACACCAATTTCACTTTTAAATGTTTTAACAGCTAAGGACTGGCATTACAAAACTAATCTATCCTAGAGCAGCCTGGGACACAGAGGGGATACTGCTCCCCAGACGTCCATTAATGGGACTCATTGAGTGCAGGCACTCAAATACCATGGCCATGAATTTAACATCAAAAAAATCCAAGTTGCATGATTTTACCCAGGATGGCCAGAGCAGTTTTCAACTCCAGTTCTTCTGAGTCCATCCCTGTGGCTGTCAGCAACTAAATCAATGGTGTCCCTTCTTTGGAGTGCTTTGGCTCATCCACTGAAGAGTGTTTGCAATCCTGTAGGAAACAGCAATAACCTGCTGGTGATCACATTACTGTTTGTGGATTTGTAGTTCTGGCTGTACTTACATCTGTGGCTGAACAGTAAATATTTCTGAACTGTCAGAAGCTGGATGGTGTCCGCAAAGCAAGGTCAATGATATGTTTTTGTTGCATATGAAAGTTGTGGGAGTTAATTTATTAGGACAAAGGTGCCCCAGGAAAGCGAAGCCATTCTAATCACAATCTTGCAATGCTGCAGATGGGGATTAAAATCCACTGTACAAACACATCAGAAACCAAAGTCCTTGTGCATACAGTGAGGGAACACATCTAATTGTCTCCTTAATGGCTCACACAGCTTCCTGAAAACAGATAAAAAGCACAGCTCTGAAAGCACTAAGGAGCCATGCAACCATATCTGAGACATTCACCAATCCAGGCCCAGGGTGCAGCCTCACCTGTATGTGGGGAGGTCAGACTGGGGAGCTAAACCAGTGGTTTTCAGTCATTTGCTGATTTGGAAACCACAGGTGGTAGTGCTAGAGTGTTAGAGTTCAGATCAAGACTTTCACTGTGATTTAGAAGAGACTGATGAAATTATCAGATGACATAGAAAGATATTTTCAATAGCAATGAGGACAAGAAAATAATTCCAAGAGGCACAGAAAAATCAATTTTAAAAATCAAGTCCTTGATCTAGAAAGCCACAACCTAGTGATTCCTGCTCTCCTATAGATTACATTTTTGTATCACCATCACACTGGATCTCACTTGGGCTCATTCTGTAACACTCCCCGGCTTCCCAGTTCCTTCCCATGTCTCCACACTTCTTATTTCCACAGGATTCTCCATATCCCTCCCACAGTCACCACCTGCTCTGGCTAGGGGAGGCAGAGCAGCTGCTGTCACTGGTTTCAGAATCTTCCCTGCTTGGTACATTCTATTGTGTTCTTTACCTAGAGCACTTCAACTGTGATCTTGGCAGAAAATTATCCAAAATCACAGAAGAGTGTGGGACTTGGAGGACAGATTTCTGACGTGAGACTTAATAGATGAACCATCAGAGCTAGACTCTGATGCACCCAGTGTCCATTAAGATACTCCTTTACACACCCCAGTCCTAGCCCTGGCTTGCACTCTAGTTCCAGGCACAACTGGAGAACAACATCTGGTGACACCTGCAAGAATGTAGTATGGCAATGTACTCACCAAGGTGATTTTTTTTTAACTTGTCCCCTATCCAGCTGAGATTTATCTGGCTTGAAGAACCAGTCTCATATGAACAGTTTTAGCTAGGGAATAGGCAAATAGGGATACACTGTCTTCCCACAGGGACAGGGGGAGAGGAACAGGGCTGGAGGGAAGGAGCTGAAGGACCTTTATCATCCCCTCCCTTCATTAGGGCAACAGGTCTGCATTTGTGTCCTGGCTCCCCAAACCTGAGAGCACTGAGAAAGGAATTATTTAGTACTGATGCAGAGAAGAAGCAAGAAAAGTCAAATGAAGCAAGGAAGAGGAAAACAACCTGAATGTAGGCCCAAAGCTTCCTGGCACTCTGACATAAGGGACTAGAAGGATTGTTTCCTCGAGGAAGCAATGCCAAAGGGCAGAGGAGCTGCCAAACCGGCCGAGAGTGGCCCAAGGTGAGCAGGGCGGGGAAGGCCAAAGGAAAAGGCCGAGAGTTTACAGTGGGGAGGTGGCTGGAGAGTGGGGACAGCACTGGGAATGCGGGACAGCGCTGGGGATCGGGACTACACAGGGAGCTGCCCCTGCCGCGTGTGCTGGGAGTGCCCGGGGAACTGCCCGGACCCGGTGTCCCTCTGTCCCCATATGCCCGTGTCCCTCTGTTCCGGGCGCTCCGCCCGCAGCCCGCTGCGCTCGCACGGCGCCCCCTGCCAGGCATTTCCCGGGCATTAACAGGACACTTCCCGGACACTGCCGGGCATTTCCCGAGCATTTCCCGAGCATTTCCCAGGCACTGCCTGGCATTACCAGGACATTTCCTGGGCATTTCCCAGGCATTGCCAGGCATTTCCCAGGCTTGGCAGCAGAAAAGAGCCCCCACAACGCTGGCAACCACGGCCATAAAAGCCAGAGAGCACTGACTGAGGCAGTGGTGCTCCTCTGTGCTCTGAAATGCATTTCCTGCACTCAGACCCATTTGTCCATTCTCTTCCATGGACTTCAGGGATGCTCGGGAGCACTGCTAATTCTTAGACCAAGAGGAGCTGTGTAAAAACCACACTTAAGCCCTCCTGAAAAGAGAAAATGTAGCTTACTGTCCTCTTTCCCTACCTTGTTCTCAGCTTAAATTAATTAAATTTATACAATATTATTAAAAACTAATCTGGGGAACTCTCCCTTTGTGTGTCTGCTGGAGAATATGGCTGACCATAAATTCTTACTAATTTTTTGTGTGAATCATGCTACTTCATAAAATGTTTTTAGGGATGAGATTCTTTCTGTCCAGGTACTCTGAAATCATCAAAATCAACAGCACACTCATAAATTTATCTTTGCAGTCATACAAATGCTGATACCTTCTTCTCCAGGTAAGGAGATTAGTCAGAAACATTTTAAAACCCTTTTTCCATTCACAAAATTCAAACTTTTTGCGAGAAGGGCTTTTAGAAACACGCAGTCACTTACCAGCTGGTAGAGCTCAGTAAATAGCAGGAAGATTTGTCCACAAACATCCCCTGAACTGGAAGAGAGTTGTGACTCAGCCACCTTATTGACCTTCTGCTTTAATTTCCACAGAAGCTGCTGCCTTTGGGATGTTGCTGCTTGTTCTCTGCTGACAGAAAGCATTACAAATGCACTGAATTTACTGTGGAGCTGCCACCACCTCGACCTACTGCAGTTCTACAGAACAGGTTTCCTTGGCACAAATGCAAATGCATAGCTTTGTATAGAATAGCTGTAACAGATGTGGGTAGGCCCAGCTATCAACTGCTGAAATTGATTAAAGCATTACCCCACGTCTATCATGAGACCAAATGTGAATTATAAACCAGGCTTATGTAGACTGAAGCACCCAATCCTGATAAAGAATCCACTGAGCTCCAGTGGAACCCTGCCCACTGAGTCCAGCAAACCTGGAATGTCTCCCCTGTGTGCAGGGGAACATTTGGTCACTGAGAAGGCACCCTGAGCATTTCATTTGTAGCATGATCTGGGGGAAAATACTGCAGTTAATGTAAACGAATGAAGTATCATCTGTCATCTTTCAAATGCATTTACAACAGAATTGAATATTCAACATGGACACCTGCTCAAAGATGTTTTAAAAAGATGTTTTAAACCCTCCAGAATTTCAAACTTTTCTTGGAGACACAAGGGATAGTTTCCTCAGCACTTTGAATGCTAAAATTTACCTTAAAATTAAAACAGAAAGTGTTAAACATTTAAAACAGAAACTGAGTTTTCAAAGAAAATAATGAAATTCCTCATGAACAGCTACAATAAATAGGTTATTTAATTTGGGAGCATGAATGTTTCTGTTAGAAATTATGATTGAACTTCTATATGCTTCTATATGTTCCAGACTAAATGAAAAAAACCCATTCTTCTTATACAATCAGTAGAATTAAGAGTTGTCTAGTGCCCTAAGTACTGGAAGAAATTGTGCAAAGCTTTATTCTAATGCTTTTTCAGGCTGCAGAAGTGGAGCGATGTGGTCTAATCAAGCATTTAATTGCCAACGCATCTTCTAAAAATATTCTGTTTGAACTCTCTTTAGACCATTCCTGTGCTAGTAATTTTTCTGATTGTGAAAAATGCACACTTTGTCCTGGTTTAGGGGACATGTTACTGCCAGAAGAAAGGCAGGAGCTTTTCCTAAAATGGAGAGTGAAAATCTCCTCCCTCCCAGTTTACTATAATTTGGAAATTAAAGGGCTCTCAGGCAAAGGTATGGGTTTAGGAATAACAGTTCTTTACTGATATATCTACAAACAAGAACAACATCAGCTATGAAAAAAATCGGTGACAAAACAGAACAAGACTCAGTGTCAGTCCCTTCTCCAGCCACAGACACTCTTCTCCTCACGGTCCCCGTGGAGCGGGTAGCCCCTCTCAGTCGCAGCAGCTGCAGGAGCAGGAGCAGGGAGGCGGAGGCAGAGGCGGCAGAGCCGTGTCTCAGGGGACAGGAGGGTGAAGGAAGACTCCGCTCACCGTTTTTGGTCCCAGGCCTCCGCGGTGGTCTCAGAGGCAGTGCAGGGTGCAGGGCAAATCCGACCGCAGAGAAAAAACCTCTCTCCTCGCATCGGACCTGCGAGTGTCTCCCAAGCTAGCAAAAAAAAAAAGGCCAGCCACCCAGACCCCAGAAACCCCGCCAGCGATTCAGCCAGCCAGACAGCTCCACCCATCCCTTTTGTCTTGAGCAATTAAAAGCTAAGGGAGTCACCTCATAGACTTTCTTAACATGATAATGGGAAAAATTCTTCACAAAAGACCAACAACTCTCCCCCCAACCCCAACAACACCGATTGGGCTTAACTAAAGAAACCATAAGGTTTTACTGGGCCACATCATTCTCATACAGGAAAAATAAAGTGTAGGCTTTGTTCTACACACACAAGCAGTGCCACAGAAATAGTTAGAAATTAAGCACATACTTTATATCAAGAGCAATGCTCAACTGTTTTGCAGGATCAAGAGCTGCAAGTCTTAGTGATGCCATGGTTTCTATGACAACTAAGTGTGATATTACATGAAGGATTATGATTTAAAGGAGCACACATCTGGCCTTTCCCACTGATGTGGCCCTAGTTTATCCTGTATGTACCTTGTGTACAAATCTGCTCATCTTTGTGGGGTCACTGAGCCATGGCAGGAAGGGCAGGCCTCAGCAGAAAGTGAGTGAAGTGCACTCTATCCCCACAGATTTCAAGGAAAAATGAATCAGGCTTGGGGCTGCACTGTTGTTTCAGGCACAGCTGCAGCCCAGGTAGCTGAGGGCTCCTGCAGCAGCAAGTCAGGAAATGAGGTGCCTGGTGGGATGCAGCAGGTGCTGTGCACCTACACTCCCTCCCTGCAGAGCCCTCGCTGCCCTGACAGGTTTCCTGCCACACCAGCCTGTCCTGGGTTGGCTCCATGTCCTGTTGAAGGCTCGAGCTGTGGAATTGTTAACCAAACCCTGCTCCAGCAGGTCACAGCTCCCTCCTCCATCCCAGCAGAGATCTCTGCTGGCTCGCTCTTCTCTCAGCCCTGAGCTCTGCAGAAACTCCACTCCCCCCCTGCTTTCTGATTACCTTATTGTCCATTTGGCTCAGTAGGGAACACGTCTGATCTCTTGGAGATACACTCCAGCTATCTCCATGGTCCTCAGTGATCTCTGCAAACATAACCACAAAGGTATTTGCATCTCTTGGGAGCAGGTGCCAAAAGCAATTCCATATGACTTAGTGCTAAAAGCCAGCCCAGACTAGCTAGATTGGAACAGGGTAGGAAATACCTGAGACAAAGTAAACTCTGCCTGTCCTTGGTGTAAGAACAGCAGCCTGCTCTTTAACTGAGAGTGCTCAGCCCAGCCCTGCAGCCCCCCAGCAGCCAGGAGGCTGCAGCACTTCTCAGCTGCTCGTGTGCTGCTGCCCAGTTCATTTTAGCAGTTCAGCCATTTTGGGTAGGAATATCTTCTCCTCTGACTCATTTCCAGGGAGCAGCCTGGCTCTGGGCTGCTGTGCGTTCAGGACACACAGATTCACCTGCTGCTTTTACAGGCAAATGATTGCCAGTGCTGCAAATTTGTTCAATGGCCCTTTTAAGTACATGGCTGGCTTTGCAGCAAACAGCTCCCTTTAGATTAGGATAAATGCTTTGCCAGGGAGATTAGTGCCACTGCACTTGTGAAGTCATGATATTCCCTACAAATAAAATCAGTGACTATAAATAGCCAGAACATCTTCCATCCTATGAGATTATGAGCTTCTTCCTTGCAAAACAGATGAGCTCATTGAGAGATAATTTTGTGATAGCCAGATATCTTCAACATAAGATTGAGCCCATCATCATTAGTCCAATTAAAGCTCCTTTTTATACCAGTAAAATAATTGACGTGCTGATAAACTGCTTCAGTTCATTGTTACCGCAATACCCACAGCTGCTCTGAACACATCCATGTAATCAATATGGCCCACTAAAAGGTTGCTAAATGAGTTAACTCTTCCAGGAATCAGCCAGATTTCTAGAGACTATCACGCTTTTTGTTCTGTGTTTCTTTTATTTACAGAGGCATTAAGTCCAATCACAAGCTGATCACACACACTCCAGCAGAGCAGAATACGAATGTCTGTCGCATGCTATTATTGTAATGGAAGTTGAGCAAGAGAACCTGGCCTTAGGGCTAGTTTTCCCATATTAAAAAAACACCTAAGCTAACCTGCATCATTGTGACAGAACTAGGTTAGGGAGTGCCTGATGTGCAGTTGCACTGGCAGAGCAGGACTTACCGTGAGGGGTGGCAGAGCAGGAGCCAAGACAGGCAGCTCTGACTCCAATTCAGCACAGCCAGAGCAGCACCTCCCAGAGCAGCCTCAGCAACGTGACCAAAAGGGCCCATTTCAGCACCATCCCAAGCTGCAGCCAGCACTGAAGAAAAATGGGGCTCCAGACTTCCTGTTCCTCGTCAGTGCCATTGCCTCCAGCCCCTGTGCTGCACTGTGCCGCTCCCAGGGCAGCTGAGTAGGAATTCCTGGGTAAAGGTGTGGCTGTAGCCAACAGCTTCATGCCCTGCTCTCTGGATTAGAAGCATTCTCAGGAGCCACAGAATATCTCTCTAAATGCCTAACTTTACTGCAGGTCCAGAAGAAGCAAATCTCTCAGGTCAGCCTCTCCCTGCCCTGCTTCAAGGGAAGGACTGGGGAAGACAAGCCCGCACACATTTATGAGGGGGCCTGGAGCTTCTGTTGTTGACTGCAATTAAAAACTCCAACTAAAACTGCCAAAGCCTTTTAGAAGTTTTGTTAATCTGCTGCGAGACAAATGCTTGAACTTCAGACTTACTCATCCACAAATCTCTTTTCTGCATCACCTACTCATGCACTTGCCACCTTTGGGAGACAATGGTTTTTAGCAGCTCCAGACAAACAAACAAACAAACAAACAAACGAATGAATGAATGTAGAAGAAATTACTTCCTCCTGATGCCTGCAGCATTCCATGAGAACTTTGCAGTGTGAATGCAGCTGCCCAGGCTCCTCTCAAGGTCCACTGCAGGCAGCCTCACACCAAGTACTAATGCTGGGTGCTGCACAGGCACTCCAGGAGATACACAGAAGTATTTTTTCACACTTAGAAGTAGTCATCACATGCATACAGCTCATGATGAGGGCTAGGCTGTGACCTAAACAGAGCTTTTCAACTCTTTGTTGCTACCTGCTGCTGACGTTGAAATGCAAAAAGGCAACTCTGCATTTACCCTGCTGAAACACAAACCTTTAAAGAGTTTATTTTGAATTGTGTTGCAAAGACCAGGCAGAGATAGGTAGTAGGCTGCACAGCTTTAAACAACTTGTCAAAATCCTTTTAGGAAACAAAATAACATACATGTTTTGAGGGGTTCCCATCTGTCTGAATTTCTAATTTGATTTTTGCAGCTCACACAGCTCAGATGGGATTTAGCTGAGAACACATAACCTGAAGCTGAGTTCCTGAAGTTTTCTTCATACCAGGATGGCACCTGCATAAGAAAATTCTTAAGCTGCCGAGCTGCAGCTCAGGCCCTGGGTGTCCACTCTGCCTTCCTCAGATAAGAAGGATTACCCAGCCCCAGATGCCAGTGCCCCCAGTGCTCCTGAATGTGCCAGGCACAGCTGCAGGGGAGCAGCTCAGGTGCAGCACTGAGCTCTCCTCTGCCTCTGTCTACCTTAGCCCTCCACATTGCTGCTGGTCCTGGAAGCACCTTTTGTATGAGGCCCACTTGGAAGGGTGGTGTGTCCAGAGGCAAGGAATTCTACATTGCTTCAGTTGTAGAAATCCACCTTAGAGCTCCCATCCAGCTGTAGATAGCTGTCTCTTCCAAAGAAAGATCTTCTGGAGCCCACATCACCCCCTCATAGTTTGAAATTTCCAGTGGACCACAATAATAATGGTGAAGGGAGAAGCAGCACTTACACTCAACCTTTCATTAAAAAGTGCATCTGTGCTGAGGATACCATCTTGTTTCAAAAATCCCACATCCCTTAGAATCCTTTAGGCTCCTATTATAGCATATAGTGACTAAAAATAATTGCTTGTTTCCTGGTGTTTCAGTGAGTTTGCTCTGTGTGCCCGGTAGCATTTTGCAGAGTTTCACTGTTTCCCCAAGGCTGTCAATCAGTTTTCCCTGTTGTTTGTGTGGGCTTTTCACACACAACACCGAAGAGGAAAACACTAAAAAAAAAACTCTGGGAAAATGTGATTATAATCCACTTTAAACAGCCAGCAGGGGGATGTGCAGGACCAAGAACTCCTCTGGCTTTTTGAAAAAAGTGAATGCATCTCAAATTTACTATGCCTAGTTAGTTGTAGAAAATAGAGTCTCTTTCTGTAACAAAAGAGCACAAGTCATCAGCCTACCACTGTCTCTGGTAATTTTATAATCAGCTGAAGAAGTACAATTCCATCTCTACTGATTAAATTATATATGGCTATGTAGGTTAAATGAGCATAAGAAGTCAATTATCAACTTCTGCCTAGTACTTACATTTTTAGAAACACAAGCTGGGTAACATATTGCTCTTTTTTGAAAAAAATCTGCAGTTACCAAGGCAAGAAAGCCAGAAATATTGGATTTCCCACTCCCAGTAATCGATAATTAATCCTATTATTTACAGATCTTCAGTTTTACTTCTTCTTTAGCCAGTTGGGGGCTTCAGTCCCCAAAGGTGAGTTGTGCACCCCTCCAAGGAGGGGCACCTACTTCCAGCTGTTCTGTCCCAGCAGCTGGAGCTGCTCCTCCAGATACAGATCTGATCCAAGAGGCTCTACCTGAGCGCTCAGGAAGCTCCATGGCCCTCAGTGGGAGCAATTACCTCGTTAAATTCCTCGGTGCTAATATTTGTCACCATTCATGGAAGAGCTGCTTTAAGAAAAACCACCTAGGACATGTGGAGCTGCTGTCTGTACGGGGATGGAGCTCACAGTGGTTTCTGTGGCTGTCATGTCTGTGAGCACACCTGGTGTTTAACACAAGCAGCTTTCTTCACACACCTACTCAGTCAGGTGCCATCCACATCAAGTACGTGTGCTGCTTCACAACCCGGGGAAAGGTGCAGGAACGAGAGGGACAGAGCACAGCGATGCCTCCACCTCTACCACGCTACATCATTTCTGTGTGCAGCAGCACGGGTGGTCCGAGCCAAGAGCTGGCCAGGAGATGGCGAGAGAGGAGCGCTTTTGGAAGCACATCCCTAACCCTGGCTCTAACCCGCACCCCCAGAGCCTGCACTCTGACTCAGTGCTGCCCAGGAACTCCGGGGGACACGCAGCTGAGGAGGTGCCCAGCTCCCTGCGGGAACCGGCCCTGCAACCCCGGCGGGAACGGGAACGGGCCCTGCAGCCCTGGCAGTTCCCTGCTTTACACTGGGCTGTTCTCAGCCCAGGCACTTGGGATGGTGCTGTCTGATGGCAGGTCCTGCAGAGTCCTGCTCTAGGGAACTTCTCCAGGGCAGCTTTGGGTCTCTTGGAAAACAGAGAGAGCCACCCATCCTCAGAGATTACATGAGAAGTAAGGCAGTGTTACAGGCTGTGTTTTCCCCTATGTACACTCAAATGTTTGCTTTGGTACCTGCGATCCATCTGTCACACTCGGGATGGAGCCAACTGCTTGGCAGGCTGCTACAATGCTCCTCACTTTTGTTCGCTACTAACCTTCTGCATTCATGATTTAGCTGCTAATTGATTGTGGCTTCTTTTGCAATACATGGTAAGAAATACTTGGAAAACACCCTCTCAATGACATAACTACGCACCAGTTCAAGGGGGTTTTGTCAGTACTACCTTATATAAGCAGTCTGCAAATATCCCTGGCTTTCTCCACAGGGACACTCTTCTAAGACACATCTGTTTGTAGAAAATGACAGAGATGGACATGGGAGATTCATGCTGAAGACTCTTCAGTCCCACACTAGCAAACAGTTAAATAAGAACCTCTCTGAACACACAACTTAGGTAACCAGTGGCAGAGAAAAAGCACATGATCAGCTGTGAGCTGTGGAGAAGGAACAAAGTCCAAGAGGAGAGACTGAAAATAGCCTCCAGGTAGGTTCTCTGGGGAAGTTCAAAACTCCATCCATATCAGCAGGCACCTAAGCACCTTTAAAACAGGCTCAGAGTGTTTCAACAGTTCAGCTCAATCAGCCTGTGCTTGGCTGGTTCTTAGTGCTGGATTTGCACACACACAGCCCTGGCCATGATCTAATGCTGCTCTGTGGTTAACCCAAGCCTGCACAGCCAGCAGCCATCCTGTACCATCCTGGCACTCTCCCCACCCTACCTTGGGAGTGTTTTAGGGCAGGAAGGGAGGCAGTCCTGCCCTGCCTCAGCTGTGCTGCTCTTATTGCCAGCACAGCAAAGGCAGCAGGGCCAGGTTTTTGGGGTGCAGTGGTACTGCTCAGGGACACAGCTGGCTATGCTCCCCAGCTCCTCTCCTCTAAGTCCTACAGCTGGCTGGGAGGCAACAGTTATTGTGTGCCAGGGCAGGAAACACCCAGGCATGCTGAACAGCACCTGCTCATAAGAAGTTCAGGAAACAAGCACAAATGCATCCTCCAGCAGAGAAAACATTATGAGAACTGATCCAAAATGATCACTGATGCTGCAGTGAAAATTCCCTAGTATAGCTGATAATCTCTTCATCTTATTTCAGTATGAGTCTTCATTTCCTAATACACAGAAGGTGATTTCAACTGCACCTATTCCCTGTACAGCACCTCTTTGCCACAAGAGTGCATCCTTGCAGCTTGCACCAGGCACTCCCTCTTGCTGCAGCATCCAGGCACCTCAAACCCTGGGCTGCCTTGTGCCAGCAGCCCTGAGTACAGCCTCTGGTAAGGAGCTGTTTGCAAATGCTTAGTTTGATATAAGGTAAGTTTATAGCACAGCAAATCAAAGGGACGGTAAGAAAATGCCTTGTAATTAGATTAAAGATAGGTATTGTATATTGGCACACTAACAAAACACTGCTAGAAAAACAGTATCCAAAGCAATATTGCAATATTCAAAGAAATATCTCTGGCAAAATTTCTTAATATTTCCTTGCCATACTACCCTTTTCCCTAACATGTTAACAACAAAAGAATAACTACCCTAGTAGTTTAACTCCCAATTCCTTACCAGGTACTGGCTATGCCTTTGTCAACATTGCAAAAAAGTGTTTTTGTAAATTAAACTTCTCAGAAGATGATCTCCAGGCATGTCTCTAGGAATGGGAACCAAGGTGAACAGAAATAACACAGTATCTGAAATGTACTCTTGATATTACACGAAGTCTCACACACCCAACCATGAGGCCTGCATGAAAAGCAGGCAAAGGGAAAGCTGATGCAAACAGAAATCTCCTCAAGTTTCCCTTTCTAAAAAAAGCTGCTCCATCTTTTAGTGGGTTTTGACTTTCCCACTTGTGCTTGCCCTGCACAGTTGGGTACAGAGCTGGAAACCTAAAGAGAACACTGAGTTGAGTATTTCCTACTACTTGGTCAAAGCATACTCTTGCTGAGACCCCATGAATTAGCAGGAGCAGCATGGTTGATCCCCAGACAGGCTATTTCATTTCAGACATCTTCCTGGAACTTCACTGCTCTCTTCCCAGAAACCACTCCCTCTGGGAATGATTTTATACTTCACAGAAGCAGATGTGACCACTGCCCTGTAAAAAAGTCACTATAAATAATCCCTAGCAATACCACTTCAGACATAAAGGCTCTACAGATTATACACTTATTCCTGATAATTTTTCCTGTTGCACTGTTTTGATTTACAGCCACACTCCCCTGCTGGACTCTTTGTAAGGTCTCACTCCCTGGTCCTTTGCTGTGCCAAAGCCATGGAGACCCAGACAGCTGTGTCACTGTCCCAGCCTTGTCACACACCTTGCACTGGGACCTCACAAGTGCCACACGGGGTCACAGAGTCCCAGAGCCTGCTGGGGGGCCTCTCTTCCGTTCCACCTGTCATCTGTCTCATCTCTTCACACTGGGAGCTCTGCAGAACAAGGGTTTCTTCTTACAGAAAACTCCTTCAGGATCACATGTGTGGTTTGCAGACACAACAGCACAATGGGGAGCACAAAAGCAGAGCTGAGCAATTGTCTGAGTCTGTCCCCAGCATAGGCTGGGGAGGCCCAAGAAGTGCTGTCAGAAGGATGTGTCAAGGGCACAATTATTGACAGACAAGATTGCCCATGTGAATGTCTAAAAGCGAGTGAGTGTGCACATTACAGTCACTAAAATCACTTCAGAGGCAGACAATTGAAGTGATACACACAGTTGTGGATAAAGAACAGACAGTGTAGTCACTGAAATGATCTAATTAATAAATACTAGTGGCTATTCTAAGTTTCTCAATGGCCTAAAAGGATTTTTGTTTTCAACTTCTTAAAAAAGAAGAAAGAAAATGGTTTTGCAGAAGAAAGGAGGATTAAACAGGAAGATGACCTTGGTTAAACAGACACACGTCAGAGAAAAATACTTACAGTAATAGGAGGTGGTTATAAATATGGAACAGTCTTGGATGTGAGAGGCAGGATATTGGTATGAAGTGGTGGCACTCCTACTAGCAAGATGACAACAGTTCCTGGATAAAAAAGCAAAATAGGGCAACAGAGAACAGCACTTAAAAATCCACCACAAAAATCCCAAATTTCTCAAAGGTTGCAGAGTCCACTACTAGAAAATACGAACAAGAATCTGATCCCAAACCAGATATAAATATGTCCCAAATCTCACACAAGCAGCTGATTAGTACCAGCCCTGGGCAAGCAGGGACTTGTCAACAGAAGAGGAAGTTAAACCTGAACAGAAGGCTGGCCCTGGCTGGAGAGCACAGAAGGGCAGCAGGCTGGTGAGGAAAGGCCAAGGTGCAATATTTTTATTGAATTCTTGAACTGAACATCTCAGTTCAAAAACTCTGAAACTGTGACTTCTTACTTGCAGCTGACAGGTTCTCTATCAGTAAAACAGCCAAAACAGCCAGTGGAGGATGAGAAGAGGTACTCTAAGTTTAAAATAGTCTGATTAGCAAAAGGAGGATTTCCTGCATCTCAGCAATTAAGAATCAGCTGCTACAGCTGTACCTGCCAGTTACTGGGTTTGGGCTTTTAGGAATTATCATTCTTTACTTTTCTCTCACATCACAAATGATCAGTTAATCCACAACTTCTGGCTGTATGCCTGAATGAGCACTCTCAAATGGAAAGTTTGTAACACTGAAGTTGATCCCTCTGAAAGAAAACTTCTCTCCTACAGGTCAATGTGAAGCAGTACAGTCGTGTTCTCTCTGCATGCCACCAGGCACTGCTTACCATCTCTTCTCAAGAATTTCAGGCAATAGGTCACATCCTGCTTTCAGGCATATGTGATTAGCTGGGGATCAAATTAATCACAGGTGAAAACATAGCTGTGACAGCCAGCTCAATGGGTCTACTCATATCTGTCTTTGGAAGTCCAAACACAGTAAAATTGTTTTCAAAATACAGCCTTAGTTTTCCCATACTTCTAATAAGCTGAAGTATAGTCTATTAAGCTTTTTCCATGATTTACAGTGGGATTTCAATGATTTACCTGTGGGAGAAAATGCCATGCAGAGGGATAGGTTTCATTTTCTACCCCTCTTCTGGGCTCCAAAGACATTTGAGACAAAGTCAATTCCACTCATTTTCTGCAATATTGCCCATTTGTGAGCAAAGACCCAGCAGCAGGCAAGCCAAGGAAACTGATGCATGAAAAGAGGGACCATTGTGACCTGTTCTGTGGTCTGGGCATCCTGCAACACCATTCTGTTATTATAACAAAATTTGGTTTCGTAGCCACTGCTAAGAAGTTCTGAGCTGCCCCTAAACCTGCCCGGGGAAGTGGCACAAATTTTGACAGTGACATTACCTGTGGAAACACCAGCTGGAAATGGCTCCTGTTTTTCCCTGTGTCAGAGCAGGGGGAGGAAGCTGAAGATCTCACACTGGACTGTTTTGGGCCTGATCAAAGGACAATTGCTGGTGCCACTGCCAGTGCACATGGAGCAGTTGGTGTCAGGGTCAGGGACTCTGGGCTCTCCCTTGGCTCTGTCCCAGAACTCTGCTGGGCTTTGGTGAGCAGGGAAGCCCTCAGTGCCTGTCAGCAGAAGCTCTGGAAGGTCTGGAGAGCTTCGTGTCAGCTGCCACCTTCCTGCTCCCCTGGTTTTAGGAAAACCAAGGAAAACAACAACCTCTGGGTCAAGAGCCTCCATTGCCAAAAACACAGCAGGACAATTTGTCCTCCTTGCTTAGGCTCCCTCTATCAGCAATGGCTGCTGGTACCTTTTATAGCCAGGTGGAAAAAGGAATGAGCTAGCAGCAGCTAGGGCTCAGAGCTGTTTTTGACTTGCTGTACAGGTTTAAGAGGCCCAGTCCTCCTCCAAGCCCTGCAGCAGGTGCTTAGAACAGCCAGCAGTGATGAGTCACCCCAGCAGCAGTAGAATTGTATTCATTATTTACCAGTCCCTGGGGCTCTGTGCTGCTTGGAGATGGCCTCCATCTCCTCTCAGCCATTGAACACATTCCAGTTCAGTGCAGTTAATACAGCTCAGAGCACAGATCTTGTCCTTAAGAATCTCTCACTGCTCTTTTTGTGCAGCCTCCTCCTCAGCCTCATGTTCCTTCACCAGCCTTATAACCTCCTGGCAATGCTTCAGCTCTTTTCCACTTTAAAAATTCATCTGGTGTTCACTCAAAACTGCAGCCTGATGGTGTCCCAGAGAGCAGGCACTGCAGGTACAGGGAGCTTGTGTTGTGTGGCACTGACCTGACAATGCAGCTCACCCTTTTATGAGGTGCAGCCTTTGAGGTCAATTAGGTACATTTACAAAATGTGAGTTCATTTCTCCCCTTCTAGCTGAGAATGTGCAAGGTCCAGCCACACAGAGTGGGACTAAATGTCCCTCTGGTCCCACTGTCCTGAATCTCCTGGTGTCCAAGCTAGATGCTCAGGAAGAAGGCAAGAGGGAAAGAACTAGCCTCAAATACCCTTCTACAGACTGCAGCTCAGAGCCTGGGCCTGAGGTATTTAGTGGTGCCTAGACAGTATGAATGTCTTTCCCACAAACTTGTTCATGGAAGTCTTTGGCATCTGCAATCCTACAGCAATAACCCCACAGTTTATCTGCCTGTTGCAATAACCATCATATTCTTTTCCCTGTTGAGGAGCTCCCACATGAGGTGCACATGACCAGAGAAGACAGTGATAATTGCTGCCTCACTGGCAATGACCTCCCCCAAGATGCAGGGTAAAACACTGCATATCTCTGCTTTGCCTGGGTCACAACAGCAGTAAAACCAAGCAGGCTTTTCCGGGCCATCTCTGGATGAAGAGGTTTGTAATGTGCATTTTTGCCATGAGGTGACCTCTGTTTCTAGCCTAACAGACAAAGTCAAACCACCAGGTCATTAAAGGTTTGGCAATGCACTAATCTGGAGCAAATACTAAACACACACTTCCAAGGAGGCCTGGAGCTCCTTTTTGACCCTCCCTATTGATCCCAGGGAACTACTAGTGCAGCAGTGCACTTACACCATCAACCCCTCAGAGAAAAAGCTAAAACCCCTCTTGTGCCCCCGTCCAGCATTTCTAGGATGAAGGTCTACATTGAATATTTGCAGCGGCAACTTGGAAAGCAGAGCAATTTAGAAAGGATTTAGAAATATTCAAAATTAAAGACATCTGGAGAAAAATGTCTATTACACGTTTGCCAAACACAAACAAGGTTTCCTGGGAAATGTTCTGAGTTTTCATTGCAAACCACAGTTGCTTAAGGCAAAATTGTAAATACAATATTTCAGTGTTTTCCCTCTCCATTTTTGACAGAACTATGACTGCATAGAAATCTTAATAGCAAGATTGTTTCTTTAAGTTTACTAAATCTTTGGTAAAACTGATCTTTGCTGAACCAACTCAACTAGCCCTTCTTAAAAACCTTTCACAAATGGAAATCCCAAGAGGTGATGAGAGAGAAATAAAAATTAAATTTTTGCCATTTAGAAGACTTGGTGAGTTAAAAAGAAGAGAGAAAATGAATTATGGAAGAGAGAAAAGAAATTGGAAGATTTTTTTAAAAGGTAGAATCCTATAGGAAATAAAGTGTCATTCACAGGGCTTCAAAGGGACAGCTCTGTGCTTGAGTACCTTGGCACTGATTTATGTGAACAAGGAAAGGAGCTGCTGCTCCTTCTCCTGGTGCAATCCCAAATTGCTCAAGTTCACTGAAAAGTTCATTGGCTGGGTCTTACCCAGGCAGAGCAGAGCAAACTGACAGTGAGGGTATTTATTCTTCAGGGCTCTGGACAAAGCCAAAGTGCTTCAGTCAGCCTGAGAATACGGAATACACATTTTGTAGATTATGACTGGTAGAGTTTTCTCCAAAGAAGACAAACATGGATTCCCATGGAATACTCACTATTTCACAACCTTCTTCCTTTACTCATTTCTGGAACAAAACCCAGCAATGCACTTCAGACAATGCCATGGATTGGTGTTCGCCTGGGCTGAGCCCATGAACTCCAGCTGAAGCAGTAACAAGTGCTACTTCTTGTGCCCATTCTCTACCCAAATATTGTGAAGAATTCTTGGGATGTGGGTCTGTATCTGCTGGAACACAATATGAAAAGAGAGGATTTTTCTGATAGCTTTGGCAATATTTCTTCACACTACCAGTCGTGAAAAGAACTTTCAGTTGTCTCCCAGAGTTTCTCACCACTTCTTTATGTGCAGCTATTCTTGAGTCAACGTACTCCTTATGATCAGACTGGCAAATACCCTGTATGAAGCAATCAGCTGCAGTAACCATGCTCCTAATGAAGCATGACAGCTCCTCACTCAGCAACTTTGCAAAGGAAGCTCTGCTATTTAGAACTGTTCTTTTTAATTTTTATTTTCAGCTTACATGGTAATTGTCCTGAATTGTCCTCAGGCTAGATGAACACAAAGTCTGGGTGCAGTTGGAGTACACCAAACCTTGTGCGGCTCTGTTTTCCTCTGGGTGAACTGGGAGTGACACTCACCTAGCCAATGGAATCCAGCCTGAGCAAGGTGAAATCTCTCATGATTTTACCCAACTTTAAATTATAAATATTCAGAGTATAGACTCTGTGAGGGGATAGTTTGGATTGTAAGGGACCTTACAGGTCACCTAGATCCAACATCCTGCCATGACCAATGACACCTTCCACTACACCAGGTTGCTCCAAGCTGGCCTAGAACACAGCAGGGATGGGGCACATGCAGCTTTTTTTTTTTTTTGTTAACTTAAACCACGAACATGAAAAGCTTCATTGTCTTAGATCCAAAAATCTACCATCTTGCTCCACATGCAAAAATTTCAATTATGACCCTACGCTGTAGAAAATAGTAATGTTTTTATAGTTTGCACAACAAAAGGTGGGGGGAGATTAAACAGAATGAGCAAGAGCAAAATAGTAAAGTAATTGAAAGAGAGAAATTAATCTCATTGCCTCAAATACTTGTGATAAATGTAAGATTTGAATGCAAAAAGAAAACACCCCCCACACATGGCTCAAACTGAGCTGCATCTGCAATGTAGTGAGTAAGCAGCACATCAAATCCAGCACGACTCAGGCTGCACTTCCATTCCACATCACTTCTTCAGGGAGCAGCAGTGCCAATACACCTCATCTTCATGCTTATTCACAGCTCTTTACATGCACCTGCCTGCTCTCCCAGGACTGCCACAGATCAGCACACAGATCATTTTCCAGCTGGGAGAGCTCGCAGAAGTTTCTGAGCTGGGCACAGCAGCCTCCCCCAGTGCTGCTCCTGTGGACACTGATGCTGCAGGCCATGGGGCAGGGAAGGTTCCAGCTCACTTCCCAGGGCACTGCAGAACCTCAGAAAGCTGCCAAGTCCCTGAGGAGCTCCGTGCTGCCAGACCTCAGTCCTACCACCACCCACAGGGCACAACTGAAAGCCAGCCTTGGGATGAGCCTGGAGGATTGACTCTTCTGACATCCAGGACACACCATCCCCAAACCTGGGAGAGAACTGAACAGGAGCAAGAAGCTTTGGCTGTACCCACACTTTACCCACACTGAACCTTTCCTTCTCAGTGCTTTCTGCTGCCTCTGATTCCTTAGAAGCTGCTCCCAAAGCTGCCCCATCCAGTGCTGTTTGTGCTGGCTGCTCCTGTTGGAGTGTGTGACACAGAGACCTCTCTGCAGTTTGCAGGAATTGAATTAAAGCTTTTAGAGAAATTAAAGTACGCTAAGCCACACAGACATGAAATAGAGGTGTAAGCTTTAGTTTTAAGTAAGTACAAATATTATTAAGTTGTACAGATATGAAGTAGAAGTATAAATCTTAGTTTTAAGTAAGTAAAAATGTGTTTTAAGTGCCTTAAAGAGCAAAAGCTTAGAATCTAGTGTAGAAAACAAGTTGCAAAAACAAACTGCAGTGAGAGCTCAAAAACATAGTTCTAGACATAATAAAAATATAGTAAGAATAGTGCTTACATTTTTCAGATAGAACATGTAGAATTCTAATAGGTTTAGGAGAAATGCTTCAGATTTATGTTTTGGCTCATTGGGTAATTTGTAAATAAGAATCTGTGTGTTGGAGTGAGAGTTCTCTTGCTCTCTCTTCCTCCACCACCATCATCATCACTAGCACCACATGAAGAACATGAAGAGGAAGAACAAGAAGAAAAGAGCAGAAGAAGAGAAGACAAGGGAGCATCTGCCTCTGGAGACTGTACCAGGAGACTGCCTCTGCTCTGGACTCTGTACCAGGCTGCAGCTCCTACTTCTAATCAGGACTTTACTTCTATTCCAGAAAGCTTCTAGCATGGACTTTAACACTTGGGACTCTTTGCCTTTTGAGAATGATGTGCCTTTACAACAAACAACTTTACAGTAACCAACAACTGCTCAGCTCTTTTGAAGACCTGAACCCGTAAGAATTCTGACATGCTCCCTTTGTCTCCTACCATTCAGCACTTGGATGTGGTTCCCCTGAGGTGGGCCCCCCTCTTTCTGTGCCCATGCTCTCCTGCAGGCCTCTGCAACAGGCTGCAGTGCAAACACACCTGCATCTGCAATCTCATGCACAGACACTAATTCAGCTTCCCTGGCACTGAGCATGGAGTGAACTCAGCAAACTTTTTAAAATAGTATTCTACATTTTGATCTCTTACTTGAATTTATCATCACATCAGCATGGGAGTGTTTGCTTGACTGACAGCTGGATTGAAATTCATGCATTTTTAGGGTGCAGGAATATTAAGAAAACCATGAATACTAATACACTTCATAGAATTTGCGTGCATGAACCAACACACTTTTATGACACATCTGTGACACTATTTAAGCATTCTAAAGAGTGAGAAGTTGAACAATGCACAGATGGCCTACTCCACATTAAGAAGAAATTCGTATTTTGGTACTTCAAGACAGTGGTTTGAATGCAATGAAGCATTGTAACAGATAAGGTGGAAGTGCTGACATTTGCAAGCAGTGAAATGGCTCAGTATCGAGTGCTGCAGCTGACAAAACAGTTCCTCTCAGGTTTACTGGGAGCTTCATACAGGATGGATTGTGATGATGATGCTTTTCAGGTTCAGCCCTTCGTGGAAAGGTCAAGCCACAAGCACAAATATCCTACAGACCCCAGCAAAGCCAGAGCCCTGCAATTTAGCAGCAACTGTAATTTCAATTGTTGCATCTGCAAGTGGAAGTAGAGGTCACAGGTTAAACAGCCTCTCCTGGCTTCTTGCTGAGCATGCTGCATTTGTTCTTTCATAAGCCAGGCTTGAAACAAGCACAGCCTGCAGCCAGGAAGGCACACTGCACGGGCACGTGTGGTTTGGATTTTTTGTGGTTTTTTATTTGTTAGCTTGCTTGCTTGGTTTTTTTTAAATAAAATGCACCTCAGAAACATTTGCTACAAGTATTATTCAAGCCTTTATGTATGTAAAGGATTGAAGAGGATGTTTGCTGCAAGTGGATCGCATGATGGCCTAAAGAAAGAAAAAATGTTTTCTAACTGTTATAAGAAAAAAATCTTGTTCCAATCCCCAGGGACAGATATTTTTCTAATTGTCACTCTTTTTTAACTCTTCTAAACCTAAATACCAAGCATTTTTTCTAATGAATGTTATATATACTGTACATTTAATTGCCACATGGAGGTAAAGATATGTTATCCCAATGGATTCTGCTGATTCTAATTCTGAAGAAAAAGCCATGTGAGACCTGGGAAACTTGGACCTTCAATTCTGAATCCTTTGATTCTGATGGATTCTGGAATGTTGTACACATTTCTTCTGATAGATCCCTCCTTTATAGTCAATTCTAAAATGCATAAATGCATCATAAACTACACTCCACAGCAAGGCAAGCACTTTATTACACTCACTCAAATCATCTTTTCTGATGCAAAAGTAGTTGCTCAAACTGGGACTCTGGGAGAGAAAGATTAAATATCTGTTCTTAAAACACAAAGATCTTGAGCCCAAACTTTTCATGATTGAAAATTAAATTTTAATTATTGCTTGCTTTTACCATCATTTCTATCTTGTGACTGAGAAATTTCTTGACAGATTTTGTCCAAATGTTTCTAGTCAGGTGCAGCTATAATACTTTGCAAGGAGAAAGTTTCCATCAAAACATTCCCAGCCAGCTCTCCTTTTAATACAAATTGTTCATTTAATGATCAGGCTTTCCTGGCAGCTCTAGAAACAAAGCTACTGGAAAGCCCAGCTTCATTAATTATTGTGTTACTGCTTTTCTTTCTACCTGCAGCCACAGTTCTGTAGCTGTGTCCAGACAGTGGCTCTGGGACTTGAACAGCTACCAGCCTGAGGAGTGTGATTTAACAAGCAAAGTCTGGGATATTTGCTAGCCAGGCTTCAGCACACCTCAGGCATTGCACCAGTACCACTGGAGACAGCAGGAAGTTCTAGCAAGTCTCTTACAAGCTTTAAGTACACAATAAATAGAAATATTTGAGCCAAGATAAAAATATCACCTTTGCAGCCCTTGGCACAGGGAGAAGCAGAAAAAACAAATCTGCTGGAAATCCTTGTAACTGTGGGAAAGTCAAATGACACTGGAACTAAAGAAAGCACAATTTCTTTTTCACCTGAATAGCCTTACAGAGAGCATTGGCAGCTGCTATTCTCAGCCTCTGAGAGTCAAAGCTGACAAGGGGAAGCAGAAGAGAGGGAAAAATCCCCAAACTTTACAATTAGCACTGCAATTCCAAGGAGAACCAATGCACAGCTTTCACACAGAAATGGCTACAGGGGTTTCTGCTGAAATTCATGGTAAAGAATCACTTAATGTGATTTGAACACATTGAAGTCACATGGTTCTTTAATCACATTAAGTGTGATATCAGTGAGAACTCCTTACAGAAATGATGATTTAGAGGAAGCATAAACTATACTAGAAGATTACCTACATCACACCAGACAGGAGCTGACCCCTACATATCCCAGAAAAACATCATCTTTGGCTGCACTGCAGCTACAGGCATATCCAGCATAGATATTAGAAAACCTGGGTGCTACCACACTTGCACAAGTCATTCCTAGTGGTCTCTAGCCATTGTTCTAACAGCTCTCTCTACTTACCTCCAACCAATCAGCCTTGTGCTTGCCCTAAAGAAACCATCTAGGGCCAAATATGGATGATGGGTTAGTATCAGAAACAGATCTTCCCCATGGGAAAATCTCTTTCATCAAATTTTAATGCTGGCTTCCATCCCCACAGCTTCAGCCACAAAGCTCAGACAATAAAATTAATCTCCATCATCATTAAGTGTACAATTTTGAAAGTTCAAGAGTGCTCATAATTCCATTTGGATTTCCATTTAGGATGAGACCACTGTTCCACAAATTACACTGCCTATCAAATATACAGCTTTTGTAAAGTGACACTAAATCTCATTCCCTAATATTGTCTCAGTGATCTCATGTTGTAAGTATTAGCACACAGAGAAAAACAGGGAAGGAACTTTTCAAAACCCTCTTGATGATTCCATTAAGCTGCTCCTTATACCAAAAATGCTATAACTTTGAAAAACAGACAATTTGCATCCTGCATGTCTATTAGCAAAGTCATTACAATCCCATTATTATATAAGGTTACAATGTAAAAACAACTTCAGTGCAATATAGCAGAGATGAGCTTTCAGAATGAAATTATAACAAGCTTCCTCTGAAGATGAAATCACAAAGAAAATTGGACAGTTTTCATACAGCTTCTACTGCTTTTCAAAAGAACATAAGGAATTAAAGACTGTACAGTAATTTCACGTTTATAAGCTGCACCATTTTGACTAAAATTTTGGTCTGAACCCGGAAGTGCATGAAATTACTGTAGTTTAAATGAATGCTGCATTAGAGGCAATAAAACCCAGCAACATGTAAACCACCTGCTTCTGCATCTGCCCAAGTGTTTCCATTTCAGTGTCTGCTCTGCAGTGGGTGATGCCAGCTGAGCACAGATCTCATCTGTGTGAGGTGAGCACATGGCTGGACATGAACTCTCTGAGCCCCAGCACTGCAGCCCACACTGGGCTGGAGAGCAGCACAGAAATGCTGCAGAGCTGCTGCTGGGCACTGCAAAGCACTCAAAGGTGTCAAAGGATGCTCTGCAAGGCAACATTTACAACAGCTCATGAGCGACCTACATTTCAGCATAACTTCTGAACAGATGTTTTGTTCTAAGTGTGCATTCAAATGTCAGTACTTTTCCAAAAGTAGGTAGGCATTTGTGCCAGGTCTTAATGCAGATGCAATAAATGCTGTATTTACGTATTTCTTCAGTCTAACTAGGCAAATGATGTCTGGGTGATTTAACCAAAGAAAGATTGTTATTGGGAGAATATATTTCTTAGCCCTTTTAAAATAAGCCAATCAATAGTCCTTGCATTTCCTTTCTCTCCCACTGGACTGCAGTAGCAAGATTATTTCTTCCCCAATATTAATCCAAGTCTTCCATTAGTATAACATTCACCCTATGACTAATCCCTGAAATAATCTACTCTCCTCCTCAGTGCTAGGATCCTCTAACATGATTATATGATAAAACACACTCTATAGCTATTGTTTTTATGTTTTTTTTCAAGGACAAACCCACACTAAAGCCTAGATACTGCCACTGCTGAGGAAGGGTTAGATGGACAGAGCTCAGAACAAACCTAATCCTTTACCTCTTCCTGGTCTCAGACCAGCTTCCAATCAATGTATCAGGACCCTCCAGTGGCCCAGAATAGAGTAGAACTGGGCCAGCTGTGATTTGAAATGCCACAGAGGAGTGGAGGTGCTAACACAAACCAGTGATGTAAAAGCCACATTCACTTCACTGACTACAGAGAGAGAAGATTTGTGTGAAATGATAAATGCCCAGATAACAATCTTCCATCCAACCATAAAATGTAGCTTATGCTCAGATGCAGCACTATCAATAAAGAACATCAGCAAAGGTCTGAAAGGACAGCATCCTGAATGCTGCTCAGAAAATGCTCTGTGTATCTTCAGATAAAACAACTGCAGCAGGTGTATAAATAGAAAACAAAATTGAAGCTTGAACAATTATTCCAGAACTAGGGATTGCTCTTCCAAACTCTTCCTGGGAGAAGTTTCTATATGAATACAATACATATGCTAAGACATAACCCAAGAAGGTGTGCAAAAGTAAATAATGCCCCCTGTGGTTGACAAGGTTACGCCAGCACAGTCCTTGTCACAAATCCTGCAAGTCATCACATTCAGTGTTCTCTTCTAGACATCCCAGATAGCTTCAGACAGCAGCTCTGAGGTTTCTGACTAGTCACTGTTTCATTAACAAAGGAAAAAATATTGAATGTAAAGTTTAAAATTGCAAATCCTGTCCCAGCTGAATATTGTACAGAGGTCAGCTGGAATGCTCAAACCCAGCCCCAAATCATCATGAGCAAGTGCCAAAAATCCCAAATGTGTCCCATTCAGCTGCCAACAGTTTCAGCTGGCACTGCACATCTTGGTCACAATACAAAAATCTGTGGTATGGGAAGTGCTGACAGTGCAGCACAGCCAAAATAATAACATCCATCAGTATCACAGGTCTAGCAATCTGCAGAGTAAGTGTCTGTTCAAACTCTGTTCAAAACCTCATGCTCAATCTCATGTCCCAGTCATTAGAACCCAGGCTGGAAGAAGGTTAGGAGAAATATTTGCCACTGCAGAAATGTCTCCAGGTGATTTGGAGCTCTGAGGAGCATCATGGATGTGTCACAATTTCCTATAAAGCACTCTGCACTCAGGAACACTGCCCAGACTAGACTGGGTTTACAGCTGCTGTATCCTTGTGCTCTGCTCAGGTTTAAGGTCCCAGTCCTGCAAGATTTAATCCCATGTTTTTCCTTATCTCTACTCAGTCCAGGCAGGTTCAATGGACCTGTTTGCATCTGAACACCAGAGCACATAGGAATCTTTGCAGGACCAAGAAAGGACAAGTTAATGCACTGTTATTGCTGGCCCATGGTTTTTAAACTGATCCTGGCCCAAAGACAGAGAAAAGTGGAAGAGGTTTGAATAATGTCACACATCTGTCACACCCCAGTGCATAACAAAAAGTCATGCTGGGAATCTATGGAGATTGAGACATACATGGTTTGGCAGCACCACCATAAATCCCTGTTACCATATTAAACTAATTGATTCTGAAGAAGGAAAAGTAATTAGGAGACAGAGAATTCTCACAGTAGAAAAACACATAGCATTAATGAGCATTGCTATTTATTGTGCATATTCCTGCCTGTCTATTCTTGATACACAAGTGCTCTATTGCACACTAGCTGGAACTGCTACATAAAAATGTAAGAATGAAAAACCACTTTCTTTAACTTCTATCAGATTATTCAGGATTGAAGTAGAGAAGGTGACAGCAACACAGATCAGACAAAGAAGATGACAGCAGTACAGATTAGAATCAACAGGAAATTGCAGGACATGATGAGGAGCAAGACAGGAACAAAGTACAGTAATTTCACAATTGTAAGCCGCACAGATTATAAACCGCATTTCTGGGGTGTCGACAACGTTTAGGTCCTCGTCCATACATACGCCGCAACGGATTATTAGCCGCACTTTCATTCGTAGCAAGGATCCGTGTGCAACTTTCACAAATTTGCCAATTAGTAACAGGATCGTGGCATAGCGGGGTTTACTGGCTCGGGGCGGGGCCAGGCAGGCTCGGCCCACTCATGGTTGCCAACGGGGCCGGGTGGCCCAGCTTGGTGCCACAGCTCGGTGGGGCCGCTCGGGGCTGGCCGGGCCGTGCTGCCGCCGCCAGGCTCCTCGCCCCCCACTCCCGTCTGCACCGCCGCTGCCCCGTTTGCTCGCCCTGGTCCGGCTCTGCCGTGCTCCCCTGCGCCACCGGGCTCCCCCACGCTGCTGGCCCCGGTTCTGCTGGGCTCCCCTGCACTGCTAGCCCCGGTTCTGCCGGGCTCCCCAACGCTGCTAGCCCCGGTTCTGCCGGGCTCCCCAATGCTGCTAGCCCCGGTTCTGCTGGGCTCCCCCGCACTGTTAGCCACGGCTCTGCTGGGCTTCCCCGCCGCGCTGCCGGCCCTGCCTCTGCCAGGCTTTCCCACCTCTGCCGGGGCTGGCCGGGCTCCAGCTTGGCTTGGGGCTGCCGCGGGCTCTCACTTCCGGGTTGGCAACTTTTAGAATATTGTTCACATATTAGCCGCTCCGGAATACAGGCCGCACTTCTGGGTACGGACCAAAACTTTTGTCAAAATGGTGCAGCTTGTAATCGTGAAATTACTGTAATTTAGCAGTTAAGGAGACATAGGGTATGGCAGCTGCCTCTGGATGTTTCAGAGGTTTGCAGCAGAGAGAAGCAAGGCCTGGGCTCAGGACCAAGGCTGCATTTGAGACAGAAGTGCAGTGCCTGCCTGCCAGCTGCCAGGGCAGCTACACAGAGCAGCAGCTGAGCATCTTTACAGTCTGAAGGGCATCTGCTCATGTTGTCCTGTTCTCAGAATCCCAGAGCAAACCTGGTGACCCCACTGAGCTACTTTGGTGCCACTGGGCCCTCTCCCCTCATATAACAGCAGTCAGGAACAGCTCCAGTGAAGCCCAAGGAAACACTGCAGCATGGCAGAGTGGAGAGCCCAGAGCAGAGCAGATGCATGGTTAGCAATGGAAACTTGGGAGGGAAGTATCCCAGAAGCCCAGTCCAAGTCAAAGAGAAAGTGCAGCCTTCACTTCAGGCAGCACATGGCCCTCAGCTCATGCCTGGGAGCACTGCACAGGCAAGGAGAGGAGCTGAGGACAAGAGCCACTCCCTAGGCTGCAGGCAGAGCCTTTTCCAGGTAAAATAGAGCTGGCAGGGTCCCTTCCCTCTGCCAGCACAGCCCTGGGCTGCAGTACACCAGCACAGCCCACAGCCTAGCTCACACACCAAATTGTCCCAGGAAACTCCTCTCCCCCATACAGGACTCCCTGCTCCCGGACTAACAGGCCTTAGAAAACTTGACCCTACTCTCAATCCATGGCAGGGCACAGTTTAGTGTTTTAAACTTCCCACTTCAAAGTCAGAAAGGGAGGGAAAGAGGGACCAAGAGGAAAGAGTTGTAGGGGGCACTGGGGCCATGGAGAGGTTTATCAGGACACACTCACCTGATGTGGTCACAGATCCCCCCATCCAGAAATGCTGTTAGTGCCATTTTACCTGATGATTTTGGCCAAAGGGAGACTTTGATCCAACAGAACAAAACTTTTTCTTCTCTGTGGAAGAAAGAGGTGACACAAATTATTCCTACACTGTGTGCCCAGGGAGGCCAACAGCAGCATTTTTCTTGACTTTGGTAGAAGTGAGATCATCAGTCACACTGCAATTCAGATAAAGAAAAAGTGGAGATCAGGTGGGAGGGAGAACATGCATACATAAATAATTTCCACTCAAGCGCAAGACTTTTTCTACCCAGTATAGAGTTTATGGAGTAAAATAGGAAAGACCAGATTAGATGAAACTGGTAGACTAATGAAAAATGTAATAATTACTAGAATTAACAAAAGCATTTTCCTAGTTGGGCAGGCAAAAATGGAATTTGGAATTTTCTTTGTATGAATAAATGAAAGTTTTAAGTTAAGTCTCACTCCAGGCATGCAAACCCCATCATTCTCTGTTCACATTATGTCTGCAGCAAAAATAGCAAACCAGAAAAATATTTTTTGCAATATAAAAGCTCCCTAAAGGAAGGCACTGCTAATCTGAGCTACAAAAGGCAGATTTAGAAGTACTGGATATGGAAACAATGAATTAAAGTGAAGTGATAGATTCTTCCCTGTCCTGCCCCAGTGACACAAGAACAGCAGAAATTGTATTTCCCAGGAGTCAGGGATCCAGCCGCTTGCTGCTGTGAAGTTTTTGAGAAGCAGTTGATTTCTGAATGACTGAAACTGCTCTGTGACTCTTTCCCCTCGGCCAGGAGCAGCTGGGTGCCAGTGAAGTGCAGCTGCTTCCCAAGGCTTGCTGAGCTACAAGAAGCTCGAGGCAGTGTCTGGGTCCTGCTCACAAGGACAGAGCTGAGCACAGCTCCGCTGAGCTCACCCCAGGCTGGTGTGAGCCAAGACCAGGAACACAGTGGGGAAAGTTCCTGCAGCAGAAGTGTAGCACCCAGCACCCTGGGGACAAGAAGAGCTCCCAGTGCAGACTGGAAGTTCCCGAGCACAGCTGCAGCCACAGTGCCCTGAGCTTTACAGTGTGGGCAGAAAAAGAGAGAGCTCTTACAGGGTGAGTCCATGAAGCCTCATTTTCAGCTCACCTGCTCTGCTTCCATTTGAGTGAAGTTCTGGATTTAAACCAGGGGCAGAAAGAGCAAAATCTGCCTGAGAACAACTATTTCCATTAGCTGAGCCAACAGGAACTATCCCAGTCACTTCTGGCCCATCTGGGACCTTCAGTGCTTTTTGGTCTCCAATAATTTCTTTTCCGAATGTGCTAGGAAAGCTTCCTAGGACCTGTCATCTACTGAGCTAAAAGCTGGCAGCACTCCCTGAGGCCCAGTTAAACTGAGTACAGAAGTGGACATGGATTTTTAGATGGCTCATAAACTCTTTGCATCTTTAGTACTATTATTCCTAGTGGCTGACTTTATAACATGATTCAGGACCTCGTGAGGAATTGCTCAAAACTATACAAGATATTAGCAGCATGTGTCATGGCTGGAAAACTCCTCTTACTGTGCTATTTCCTAAATGTGAAATTCCTCACTGTTGCTCTATTTTCAGGAGAGGAGAGATTTTAGGCTCTTGGAAAATCTCACTATTTGACAGGAAACAGATTTGTCCATGTTATTTTTGCCACCAAAGACGTAAAGCACACAAATTCCCTTCTCAACATAACTCTTCTTTCATTTCAGAAAAATTTCAAGATTCTTATAAAAAATCCCACATGGGTATACAGACAAAGAGCAACTCAAAGTACAAGTCATCACCATATATCAGACACCAAGAAATCACTTTGTCAGCTTCAAAAGCAAATAAATTTATCTTGGTAGAAGCAACCTTCATTGCCAAGGTGAACTGTTTTTCTACTAGTCTTTGGAGATACTGAATAAGCAGTATGTACCCTTTAAAAATCTCTGACACTATTAACATACATTTCACAAGGCCAATGAGGCAAAAAGAAAATCATAAAATGGCATTAAAGTATTGCCAGAAGCTCTGTAGATACAAAGTTTGCAAGACTTGCATATCCAGACGTAATACAGTCAACAGCAGCAAAGTTAGAGCACTGTACTCAGATCTGCAACTGCTTCGCACTCCATAAGGAAATGAAGGCAAACGTGAAATGTTTGAAAAAGAAATGAAAGTTAACACTTCCTTTCTTCTGCTAACTAAAAAAAAAAAAAAAAAACCAAAACAAAACCCAAAAAGTAAACCACTGGTTTCTGGATTATAAGAGTCCAAGGAAGTTAAGATCTGCAACACCAAATAAACCCCCATCCATTTTCTAGATACAGAAGTGGTTCAGAAATCAAAATGTGATTCATTTCAAGACTGGTGCAGTGGTTGGACACATAGTTAAACACCTGCTCTTCTGTTAGGGTTTTCTTTATGTGTCTCTGAAAGAAAGTTCCTCAGACAGACTGCCTTGGCAATGATATTAGTCCTTAAAGACTAAATACAATATTTCATTAAATACAAACGAAACTTGGAGCAGTGGAAGGAAATGCAGTCCAACTGCAGTGCTCAGGTTGCAGCTGCAGTTTGGGAGTACCCAGAGAGCAGCTCCAGCCCTGCCTGCAGCTGAGATGTGGATGTGCCAAGTTCTGGCACCACCAGCTCTGCTCTGTGCCAACTGCTGTGAGCTCTCTGCTGCACTGCAGACACAGCTGGTACCTACCACACACCACTGGTAGCTACAGTCCCCACTGGGGTCTGGTCCACAGGACAGATGGGAATTTCAGGCTCTGAATCTCTCATGTGACTTCCCTGCCTGCCTTGGGCTAGGAGCTATTGCTTTGAGCATCTAACTTGCTTCAGTTTGGAAGGATTGCTCATTTTTTTCCTTCCAAAGTTAGGTTTGCCCACGTGAATTTTCCTCCCCCTCAAATGCTGTTGTGAAAAATCAGTGTGCAAAGAGACTGAATGCATCACCCCACACAAGCTGCAGAGCTGTGGTAGCCCTTTTTTCTTTGAACTGTGCCTCTGAACCTGTTCAGCTCAATGCACATATCTGCAGACAGCAAACACGCAATGCTCCCCTGGAGATTCAGCTTTTCTCTCCTCTCTATTGTTAACTTAACGAGACTAAAAGCTTACTCTTTTGCTCTGTGTAAAAGGAAACCATATAAACATCACTGTGCTCTGAAACTATATAAACTTCTACATGCAGTCTCCTTAGCCTAACAAAAATATTAATGAAGTTCAGTTTCAGCACCTGTGTTTGATTCTCTCACTTTGTTCAGCTGAGATATTTTTTTTCTAAACCCATCCTTTTCTACTTAGTCATAAATGAAAAGAACAGGGTTCCTATGAGAGCTGTGCATGGTATAAGAGGACAGTTTGCTACTTACTGCAACTCCAGCAGATGAGGTTGTTTGTATTTACCTCAGTGCATTTAAATAACAAACCCGAGAGGAAAAGAAAGGCTCTGGGGATCTCCCCAAGAGCTGCCTGACTGGCTGCACTGCCAGTAAAACAAGAACTTTCACAAAGGAGTGTGAGCCTTTTTCTCACACAGAAGCTTGGGCATTTTAGCTAGTTCGTATACAGGCAACTGTCCAAGAGTGCATGCACAGGATGAAATCAGAACAGCTTATTCTGCATAGGAAACCAAGCTGATAAAAGGCAATCTGGTTCTAATTTGACTAATTATGAACTGCACAACTATCAATTTGTCAAACAAATGTATTTTGTAAAAATATAAACCAACATTTTTTTTTGCCTACAGACTTAGTTCCTGGTATGAAAACCTATGCATGCAGAGTCTAAAAGTGCTGTTCTGAGAGGAATGATCTATTCAGTTCCCAAATTATCCCCTACCACTATCAGTCTGAGAAGTTCTGCTTATCTACAGATTCAAATTGCATCTGTCATCCTCATGACCACTTTTCTTCTTACATGTGAGGATACACAATTCCAGAAGCCTGCACTCCCTCTGGGACTGGCACGTGGAGTTACACAAATAGATGGCTCTAGAAACAGTTCTGTTCCTGTGGCTGTGGGAGATCTCACACATACTGCTGCCTTTGGAACTGCACAAGTTACAGCATAGGGATCACACAGAACTGTTTCCATAAAATCAGAAGGAAAGAATTGGAGCAGCCTTACTGATATAAAAGCTGATGGCAATGTCCTGCAGGTGCAGAAAGTAATGCTGACTTGAGAGAACACTTCACTTGACAGTAAAGGCTGAGAAAGAAATAATCGATCTTCTCTCCCCTCCATCAAAAATTCAGCTGCCGAATGTTTTTGTGAGGAAATGAAGGCAGTGGCAACTTTTCCTCTGTTTACTCCCAACAGAAGACAACAAGATGCTGCTTTCCTTGCCCAAATTGCTCCCTTTGAACCTCCCACAGAGCCACATCCCTCTTGGGCTGTGAGCAATTTTGCCTTTCAGCTTTACTCTTTGGCCTTAGCGCCATTGTTACCAAAAGGACACGAACACCCAAGTGTTTGCCAGAGGGAAGTTTGATGTGGACTGTGTACCACACCCAAATTATTGTCAAACAATCACTTCAAACAAGACCATAACCAAGCAAAGAACACCAAACCAATACCAATTCAGCAGTTGAAGAACAGATCCTGAAGAACTTCTCGCCTTGCCAGAGAACTGCAGTACACAGAGTTAGAAAAAGAAAGCAGAAATGTTTGAGTACCTAAAATGTTAGAAGAACCTTATGGAAGACAAATATAACAGGAGGCACTATCACTCTTGCCAAACCTGCAGGAGCAGTTACCACTTTACAACCACTTTATATATCCCCTCTTCGGAGACCACCTCTCCACTTCCCTCCTTCTTCAGGCTCCTACCAGAATGAACCAGGCAGAGAGCACCAGTAACTGCACAGCACCCACGCCTGGTTTTGTGGAAAGGAAGACATGGAACAGTGAGAGAAGGAGGAGCTGAAGGGAAGTTCAGGAATTAAGCTCCTTTTCAATCCCAGGCAGAAGACATGTAACCCTTCTCTGCTTCTCAGTCTTCCTCAGTATCCAGTAAAAAAAAAAAAAAAATTGATGCAAACTACAATGTCAAGCTGGCACCAGCCCTGGGTGCCCTGGGGTCAGGCTGGCACCATTCATCCAGCCCGGGGTGCCCTGGGACAGCCCTGGGTCAGGCTGGCACATGGCAGCACAAAGGGAGGAGCTGCAGCCAGGGCTGGGCTCCAGCACAGCCTCAGACCCACTCTTGCTCTGCAGTTTGGATGTACCTGCTGACAGCCCTGAACCACCACTGGCATTGCAACCTCATTTAATTTATTGCACCGTCATTAGACTCTGCTGTAGGGTTGTCAATCAAAGTGACAATCGGTCCATTAAGGCTGCCACCAGTCAAAGGCAATTCTGGATAACTCAGAGGAGGTGAACTCACTCACTGGATGAATCTTGACAAATTGGCTATCATTTCTTTCCTTCCTTTTGTAGTTTTTTTAAGTCACCACGTGAGCTGTTTCTTGCATTTCTAGCATTCCTATTAACCTCCAGAGTGATGCAGCACAGGAGCCCAGTCAATCAGGCAGTCAGGGAGAATTAATGGCCCAGTGGAAAGGCTGCCTGTGATAGATTGAGCTTTCATGCAGACTAAATTGGAAATGCAAGTGAAAGAGTCAATGGAGTAAGCCGCAGTAGCCTGGGGCCCTGCCAACAACGGAGTGAAAAATATCTCCGAAGCACACTGTGCAGCTCACTGCAATAACCTGCCCCTCGCTCATGTGCCAAGCACATCGCTCAGGCCACAGAAAAACAAGGGCTGATGTCAACACATTGTTACCAACCTCAGGGGAGCTGCCAACTCATTAGGAATGAAGCTGGGGAAGGAGAAGATGAGGGAGGCATTGTGTTTTGGGCAAGATCCAAACCATCTGCAAGCCTTTTACATATGGGTGGGGAGGCTTGTGAAAGGCCACAGAACAGAGTCCTTCATCACAACTCACTCTGTGCCTGCTCACCTCTGTGGCACTTCACAGGAACCGAGAGCAGCTTTTCTAGCAGAACACATCAGACAGAAATGCAGTTTCCCTTCTTTTGGCAGCAAACCGGTGTTTCATCATCCAGGATCTGAGATGGAACTTCAAGGCTTCAGTCAAACTGAAGGGCTAAGGCAGTTTGATTGCAACTCTCTAGTCCTCTGCATTTGAAGCAAAAATCTCCTAGTTTTGCCTGCTTGATGCATTCTGCTTCTATGAAAGTTTTTCCAAGACCAAAGCAAAAATCTCCAGATCAGACAAGCGGTTCTGGAAGATAATCCTCCTGCCAACAGGAGTAATGGGACAAACCTAACCAGTTCAGATGCACAAGCCTGTAGGGGAATGCTTGAAAACCAGAATTTGGTTGTCTGCAACAACACAGGATAAGGTGTATGGGCTTCCTAGGGTCACATGTAGGCAGACCACAGTCATGCAAGAGCTTTTATTGTCATACAAAAGCAAAGAGAAACACACCTGACCTCATTCTGAGCCTTCAACACCGTTCTTTTATAATTTGTGATGCTTGATGCTGTGCATTAAAGCCGGCACATGGTACCAAGAACGCAAGGACCAACTTTATCACTCTCACAAATAAGATTTTCTTGGCCCTGTAATGAAGAGAAACAGATAAAGATGCTCCTTATGCTATGCTTGTGATGCTCCTTAGTCCTATGTACCATTTGCATTATCCAAATGTCACACAAACCGCTCGCTTGTATCAAAACACATCTGGGGAAAAATTTTTTCACTGACATAGTCCAATATGCTTAGATTCTGTGAAGGGGTGTCTGCTCACTCAGTTAACTTATGAAGAGATACCCTTTTATCCAAGGAAGAGTTTTCACCACAAAACAAGCCACCCAATAATAAACATGTTTGCTTGGAGTTTTTTCCCCCACATGTTCCAAGTGATTTCAAGCAAGAGATGTAAATATTCCACTTCTGGAGTCCTAATTTTTGTAGGAGCAAATCAAATTACCTTTTGGAAGAAGTGACTCGTGGCCAGCACTCTATTTAATTCATCCTGTCAGCATGCACTTCAGTGCTCTGTGTGCGAGACTGACTTTGTCCAGGACTGATGCTCTCTGCTCTATAAATTGAATTCACTGATGCATAATTGAGCCCTTGACTATATCAAGCATTTGCTTCACCAGACCCTCTTCTTGCTTATTTTTGCTATATTTGCTCTTTGAAAAAGCTGCTGTTTTCATGCTGGGGAATGAAAAATTGAGAGCAGTGCTGAGCATGCTTGGAGCCCTGCAGAAGTAGGTAACATGATACATGTCAAGTAACACCACTGATTTCTATTTTGCTAGTTCTTTTGTTTTTTACAATACGTTTTTAAGCAAATTTTGTTGGAAGCAAAGAAAACAGTTAGTGTTTGTGTAGAAACATAATTATTCTGGTTTTGGAAGGACAAGAGCCAGGCTGACTCCATAGCATCTGAACCTGTGTGTATTCTACAAAGCTTACAGGGCTGCTCCTGGGGAAGGAGCCCAGTCTGGAGCCTTTTGGCAGAGCCCACCCAGCATTCTGTGGTGTCCAGTCCCCACAGCACACACCCTGTCACACACCTCATCTGCAGAATGAGGGGACACGTTTTTACTTGATGAGTAAGTGTCCCTGGGGAGGCCAGTCTCCTTGTCCCCCTGGCAGTGCTAATTAACAGCATCTCACGATTGGTTTTTGCTCATTCACAGAGAAGCACACAACAGCACAGTTGCCATTCTGAGTGTCAAATGTCTCTCTGTCACTAAGCTTGCAGCCTTTGTTCCAAAGGGATCCCAAAGATGTTTGGGAGCAGCTGCTCAGAGCTGATTTTTGACAGGCACAAGTGTCTGAGCACAGCAGACTGAGCCAGGTGGGAGCAGCCCCAGCAGAGCCCTGCCCCACAGCTGTGCTGTGTCTCTGTCCCATGGCTGTGCTGTGTCCCAGTGCCACCAGGCTGCTCCATGGCTGTGCTGCGTCCCAGTGTCACCAGCACAAAGCCCTGTGCTCCAGTGTCACCAGCACAGAGCCCTGTCCCATGGCTGTGCAGTGTCCCAATGCCACCAGGCTGCCCTGCCCCATGGCTGTGCTGTGTCCCAGTGCCACCAGGCTGCTCCATGGCTGTGCTGCATCCCAGTGTCACCAGCACAAAGCCCTGTGCTCCAGTGTCACCAGCACAGAGCCCTGTCCCATGGCTGTGCAGTGTCCCAATGCCACCAGGCTGCCCTGCCCCATGGCTGTGCTGTGTCCCAGTGCCACCAGGCTGCTCCATGGCTGTGCTGCGTCCCAGTGTCACCAGCACAAAGCCCTGTGCTCCAGTGTCACCAGCACAGAGCCCTGTCCCATGGCTGTGCAGTGTCCCAATGCCACCAGGCTGCCCTGCCCCATGGCTGTGCTGTGTCCCAGTGCCACCAGGCTGCCCTGCCCCATGGCTGTGCTGTGTCCCAGTGTCATCAGCACCATGCAAAATGGATCACATAACAAGAAAGAAGAAAACAAAAATCAAGTTTTAGCTAACACACCTATTTGGAGAAGCATATTTGTGGCCAAACATCACTTTTTACAGAGGAGTCTGTGTGTGGGCCAAGAGGACAGAACAGTTTGAAGTAAAGGTGCAGGAAAGTCAGACCATGACTGCAGGGATTGCTTGTAGCATTCCTTAAACTCCTTTTGCAGTAACCAGGAACTATGTGACTATGTCAGCCTGGAACACAGAAGCTTATTCCACAAGCAAAACATAATTACACCTCACTTGGATTTAGTGGAAATTCTGCTAAAACCTTTGAGGATCTCATTAATCTTTCCTGGTTTAATTTACAACAACTTTGTAATTCTGGAGAATTCCAAACCTATTGTTTGAAAGAAATGGCAATGTTGAGGTTACCAACTCAGATGCAGTTTACCAGCTTGATGAAAAACCGGATTTGCCCCAGACTTCCTGCATGATCCAGCCAAGCTGCTCCATCCTGCAGAGAGAGAACACTCTTCCTTCGCCAAATGGTGTCCCCAAGTGGGACACTACAAATGGAAGCTCCTTGGAGCAGGGATGATGTTCCAGAGTATGAAGTAGCACCCAGTGCAACAGGGCTCTGATTTTAAACCCTTTAAACCTAACAGTGTGTCATAGTGCATATAACAACAGTCACCTCTGGATGGAGGATTTTCTGTTTGGAAAATCTCTGCTTATCAGCAGCACTCATCCCCCACCAGGAGACATGATTTAGAACCCTTGCACAGGAAATAAAAGAAGTCATAACAAGGAAAATTGAGGAATAAGTAGAAATAATTTCAAGTAAAACAACCCATAGCTAAACTTCTGGCAATAACTATGCTGGGAATTCTATGTTTCACACACAGAAGTTGTACATTTCTAGGTTTCCTTTGTTGGGTTTTTTCAAGAATGTGTCTGTGATATCACTGGCACATGTAAGCTATCTCATGATTGTCATTCATAACAAAATGGGGACAGGTTGTTACAAGTTTGACTTTTTTCTGGAAGCCCTTGGCTTTCTCTGTACCAGTTAGGCAGATTGCTTTTGACAGCACTTGCAGGTGCCAGTCACAGAGCAGCAGAAAGCTTCAGAGCAGCCTCTGTCCTTCCTCAGCTCTAGAGGTCACTGCACAACCAGGATTTCACTAAGCACTGCATCCAGAGCCTCTAACACCCACAGCTGAACAGACTCTGTGTGTCATAGGGCAAGGCCCACACGCTGAAGTTTTCCAGGTTCTCCCTACATGTGTAATTAATATCAGATTCTGCACCTTGGTTTATAGTAGTCCTCAAATAAAGCCAATTCAGAAGGCATTCAAATGAAGGCTGCTATGAAAAATAGTAAGAATACTACCTGATAATACAAAGTTATACATTTTCTGAATTTTTGGAAAGTATTAGGGGTTTTTTGTTTCTTTGTTTTTGTTTTGGTTTGATTTGGGTTTTTTTTAAGTGAAGTTAATGCAGAGAAGCTTTCTGCGGGTACAAACTGCAATAACTGTATATTAGTACAATATTAGCCTGGAATAACTGTACATCAATATGGACTGGAGCAGGACCCTAGGATGCAATTTCCAAGACCTGGAGCACAAAGGAGTAAATTATTTGCAAACATATTGTGTAAAATTTGGCTGAATTACACTGCAGAAAATATGTTCCCAAGATCTTAAAAGCCCAGTAAACGTCTTTACAACTGATTTATTGCCATCCTTTGCTTGCTCTGTTTTCACCTCACAGAACTGCACAGGACCCAGCACAGCAGCAGTTGGTGGGTACAGTCAGATGAGACCTTTCCTAAAAAGGCTGAAACAATCAGCTCCATTCCCCAATTCAAAAGCAGTGGTGAATATGACACCACACCTCCATGTCTTTGTACCCGTAGGAGAAGAAACAACCATGTGAGTCTCAGAAGCATTTAGAAGGATCCAGAGGGAAAAAAAGCAAGTTTCCAGTTTCCTCAAGTATCTTTCCACTGTGTCTGCTGTGATGAAGATGGACAGAGCTGATGCAATATTTACAGTGCTGTTGGGAATGCCCAGAGCCAAAGGAACATATTGGAGCAAGAGAAGTGCTGCTGCAGAACCTGTGCTGTGGAGACAGAGAGCAGCAGGGCACCCATGGCTTCCCCTGGCAGCACAGCAGTGCAGGCACTCCTGAGGCTTTGGGGGTAACAGAATTATTATTTCTGGAGGGAATCCAATACTCATGAAGCAAAATACTTCTCAGAGGCACAAAGAAGCATAAAGGCTCAGCTCCCTCCTTTGACAATTTTAACTTTCCATTATTTCCTGTATTTCATGGGCCTGCCTATAGGTCATATATTAATTGTGACCCTCTTCCCTCTGCAAAACAAGCCTCTTCTTTGACCAGCCTTTCCTCTCCAGCTTTCTTCCAAAGCTCTCCTCTTATCATTCACTTCCTTCCATGCTCCATGCACCAGCTCTCGCCTCTACTCAAATCCAGTTTACTCTCTCTTCTTTCAAACCCACCATGTCAAATACCTCCCAGGAAAATGCTTTCAGATCAGCCCCAAGTTAAAAAAGCACACTAATATTGTGTCTGTGAGCTGTCTTTTCCTCAGGGTTGCAATATATCAGTATCCATTGCTTGGGAAGGATCAGAGGCTGCAATGGTTTTTGCTGTCACTGTGACTACAGAGAAAGCTGAGAGCATCAACAAAGTTGCACTGCTCACCGAGGTGGCACTCAGATTTTAAACTGAAGACAACAGGAAACACCCCCTTCCCCTGACACAGCATCAAGAAATCTGCTGGCACTTGACAAATAAATGCAATAACAACAGCAGCAGTAACTTCATCAAGAGGGACCTGCCTAGGTTTTTGTGCCCCCTTCTGCCTTCCCTGTGCCTCAGAACCTGGTGGGAGGTGAGCCTGAGGCAGCATCACAAACTGTGAGCAAAATGCTGAGGATTCTCAGGGTAAAGCTGAGGGAACAGCGCTTCGCACACGTGTGAGTCCAAACCTGGCATACATGTGTCCAACTCCCAGCCAGGGCATCTGAGAGCTGCTGCAACAACCAGCAGTGCAGAGAACTCTCCTTCAAATGTTTTCAGCCTTGGGACAGTAAGAGAAGATTCATTTCTCTTTTCCCTACTGAATTTCTTATTTTCAGGTGGCTGTTTTGAGACATGGTAAAATACAACAGTATCAAATATTTCAGTAGGACACTGCAATGAATGAAATGACAGAACAATAACTTAAGGCTAGTACACAGTTTCCTCTCAACCATGGCCCCAGAAGGAAAGCTGGAGCAAATCACAGCACTGTAATTCATCCTCTCAAATTACTATGGACTGACTGCACACTGAAAGTTGTAAATTATAGACTAATATTTTAATGCCAGTAGCCAATCCAGATTTATTTACTACTCAATTATTTGTGGCCTTTTCTGTATAGGTCTGTGAGCAGTTGATGTAGAGCTGCAGGGTATTTTGAAACTAGAAGTTTTATCAAGCCTATATATTTGGGTTCTGAGGTTTTTTAATTGGTATTTTGACAGTAACTAAATATTTGAATCTGTAAGTGGGAAGTTTTTTTTTAAAGACATGCTCTCCTTTAATAAGTGACCAGATGGGCAGATGAGATTCAAAGCTTCCCAAGTGTAATCAAACCTCACTTTTACCAACTGTTTAAAAAAAACCCAAACAAACAAATACAAAGGAAGACAAACACATTAGATACTAGCTCTATTGCTACTGGTTTAAAAGCATAAGGATCAGCCTTACTGACACTTCACTCCTCAAGATGACTGCAGGGATCTGCTCTCAAGTGAGCTACATGAACAAACCTAGCACATGATGAACAGTCTGCATCTCAGGAGCAGGTGCAACTCCAGCTCTGCAGGGCTGAATGGGCAGATGGAAGCCTCCAGCTCCAGTGAAATGAAGCTTCATTGTTACAGTTTGCTCTTAGCCAGTCCTTCTGGTGAAGCTGGCCAAAGCTTTCTAAATGTTAGGGCACTTCTGCATGTTGATTAGCAGCCAGGAGCTATAAGCATGGAAATGTCATTTGAAACACTCATAGCATAATTTGCACCGATTTGTTGCAAAACCTAATCAGGATTGCAGTGCTTGAGATATTAAATTGAAGGCAAGTCATAAACTTCTCCAGCGAGTTAATGTTGAGCATTTGGCAGGATCTGGGCACACATCAGTACTAAAATAAGAGTGCAGTCCAATGTGGGCTCTCACGTGCACAGAACTAGCACAGGTCCATTTATATTCAGAGATGTATTGCACTCTGGAGTTTATCTGTTATGTGGTATAAAAAAATGCTGCCTGATGAGGACTGACCTAGTTTTAAGAATGGAGAGAGCACTCTCAGTTTGCTTCCCCTCTGACAGCCCGACCAAGCCAGTACAACACATGGTTGATAATGGCATTTTATTCATTATCCTTTAGGATCTCACTGGGTAACAGTAACCCTAAATTGCCCAGGGAAAAAAAAAAACATCAACAGCAGTCCCCCTGCACCTGGAGATCAGGGACTTCTTGATTCTTGTGCTCATAGCTGGGGCCAGAGGAGTGTTCAGAGCCCCTGCCTGGGGAACCTTCTTGAAGAGTAGTGACTTCAGCACCATTAATACACCATAAGGAGGAGACAGCATTGCAAAGCAAATTAAAATATTTCTCTGATTGCATTGAAAATTCAGTGTCAATTAGAAATTATTGGCACTGGGGAAAAAAAAGGGATCTGCTTGTCTCAAATGGCTCCTAAATTACAAGTCTGAGAGAGGCCTCTCACCCAGGCAGATTTAATAAAATATTATTTCAGGAGCAGAGATCATGACTGCACAGCAAAAGCACTTCATCAAAGGGAATCTGACTCATAATGCATCTACATCCTAAACAGAAAAAGATATAGCCAAGGTCAAAGGGGAAATGAAAGCTGATGGGGTGGAGGCAGTGTGCCCAAAATCATGTTGCAGACCTGAGCCAGTTCCACAATTGGTGTCCTAGTTCTGCTCAAGCAGTCCTGAAGGGCTACTGCTCACTGCATAATCCTCCTTCAGCTGCTCACCTGTGGATTAAACCAATCTCTTCCATATATACCTGGAAAAGTTACCTGGAAATGTACCTGGAAAACTTACATTTGCTTCTGTAAAAATCCACCACTGGAAATGTATCACACATCTTTCTACACTCAATAAGCTTTAAGTTCTTACATGTCTATTTATTTTCTCTACTGTTTCTATGACTGTTTTTTTACAACACAAATACAGTATAAAAAATAGTAAAAGCTAAATTCCTTTAGTCATGAAATTATAAAGTTATCAGGATTAGGGAGGTGCTGAATTATCTGAAATTACTTAAATTCTCTCTTCTGCATGTCTCAAGTAACTCTCTTTATGGTATATACAAAGAAACTGCACCTGAATCAGACTAGTAAACAAGTACTTGAATGAAAAGCTCTGAGCAAATAGTCAATATTCAGACTAGTAATGCAAAAAGGAACATGAGTGCATTTCTCACTGGCTCTTATTACACATGTAAAAAACAGGGGTGGTCTGCTCTTTTCACATTTGCCAAAAAGGAAAATTAAGAGTCATTGTAGTATGAATACAGTAATTGAGTAAGACAGCTCTTTTGTATTTATGGGCAAAATTAAAAACACTAAAATGTTCATTTTAATCCTGTGGCCATCAGCTCCACAAAGCACAGCTCTAGATATCAGGGTGAGCACTCATGTGAGTACCTTTGTAAAAGATTCTGTGACTTACATGTGCTTGAACTACAGCCATCTGAAAACCTCAACTCTTTTCCACAGAAATGAAGAAACACCTTTTTATTCTTTGCTAAGATACACAAAGGAAGCCCACATGCTCTGATTTTCCTACTGAAGCTCCCTAGCCTGTCATCTGAAATGACATGCCATTGGCAGTGGCTCAAGCTGCCATTCTGGAGACCTTTTCTTTCCCTGCTGCCTGCCCTGCCCATGGGGACTGACATTCCCCAGAGAGACCAGCATTCAAACCCACCCCCAAACCCCTGCCTTCCTCAGCCTCACACTTCAAGGCAAATCATGCTCAGTTGTGCCTCCCACTCATATTTCAGGCTGCCTGGTGCTGATTTGTGGCCCGTGGAGCTCGCTGGCACAGGAGAGGCAGTACAAAGGGTCACAAGTGCTTCATCCCTGGCAGCTTACTGCACTGCCAAGTGCATGTCAGTCCTGAGAGCCAGCTGACAGGAGGCTCAGCCCTGGAAATGGGCTGTGACCAGTGCCATGTCACAGTGATCACTTAATCCTGGCTTACTGACACTGACTACTACATCATGGCTTTCTCCAGTCCTGCACAGGCAGGAGCAGCTCAGGTGAGGTACTGAGGGTAAACAGCAGTGAGTTTGGTTCACTGGTACCTCTGCCATCACTGCCAAAAGCACCATCTAAACCAGGCTAAGAAAAACACACCTGTCTCGTGGCTGAAATGGCCTCTGGATAGGCAGTGCCTGTGGTTTGCATGCCCCAGGCCTGAGGGGAAAATCAAATCCCACTTCATAAGGTAAAGCATTCAGTGTTAAAAGAACCTCAAACCACAAAATATCTGGCTAATATCTTTCTCCCTTCTCTGCTTGTTTTATGCTCTTAGATGGGCTAACCCAAAAGGGAAGCAGGCCAGCATCATGAAGCAGATAATTAAGTCATCCTGCATTATTTCAGGTATGATACTGACCATCCACAAATATAATTGGCAGCTAATGGTGAATTAGTGCTGCCAAGTCATCTCCTCTCTTTTTCTCAAATAATTTTTCCCTGGAGAAGTACTAGAGAGGAGACATTCCAAACCCCTTTAATAGGAGTTTATTCAATATAGCCACTGACTTTCAAATGAAGTAATAGAAAAGGACAAAGCAGAGACAGTGACTTAATTCCCTGAACAAACTTCATAGCCTAGAAAATTGATTTGTTCTCACATAAAGTGAAAAAGAACCTGATAGTCTCAAGAAATCCTTCCTGGGTTTGTTCAGGTCACAACCTCACAATGCAAAAAGAAACCCCAGAGCTATTATATATGCAAATTAGCTATTATATATGCAAATTGGTTATTATCTATGCAAAATTCCGCTTCAGACAACTCACACAGGGGCACAAACTCATGTCATGCACCGTGACCTGGCGCTGCCCCACAGCTACAGTACTGCTACAGATCACTATGAGCAAAGAAGTGCAGGTCATTCATGAGAAGACTTTTTGGTAACTATTTTATAGTGTTGGTTACAAATGGGCTCACTGATTTACCTCCGGCCTGCTGCACACACCCCTGCAGGCCCAGACACCATCCATTTTTGCAACACTTCCTTTTGTCTTCAAGTAGGACAGTGTTCTAACACCTAAATGCATTTCTAGAGTGAGTAAATTTCTCTATTCCCATTACTCATTGACTTTTCATTCAATGACCTGCAAGTCCCAAACATCCTGAAATCAGCAGTGACTTCTTAAAGAAGTCACTGCTATTGTTAGAGCAAGGCAGGAGCCTGAAACCATGAGGATGTACTTTCAAAACCCTTTGCTTTAATTCTGCATTTGCTGTGCAGAAATGAACTTTCCAATCCAGACAGGCAGAAGTCAGAGAGATGGCATTATCTGATATCAATTCTTTTTCTTAGTGCCAGTTCTTCCATTTCAGAAGTTTTACCAGGACAGCATTGCAGCTCTACCAGCAATGCTGGGATAGGAAGGAAATGAAAGAAACTGCATTAACAACAACAACAAAAGAAGACATCAATGTGACCTCAGTGTGTCTATTTTCTTACTGGTCTCTGGGATAGCATGATGTATCACAGCATGCCTTCAGCAAAAGTGGAACAGAAAAGGCATGTATATTTAAATATTAATAACTTTTACTGCTCTAAAGCATTAGAAACAGCTCTGCTCACTACACACTTAGAGAGCTGATCCCAGGACTAGAGGCATAACCCATCATTATCTTCCTAATGTGGGTAACATATTGATTTTTGTTCTTTTTATTGATGCATCAAGGCTCCCAGTGAGTGCACATGTGTGTCTATTGGAGTGTGTGGAGCAAAGAGCAGGGACGGATGGTATTCCTTGGAGATTTCAGTCCATGTCTCTGCACACAATAGCTTTTGCCCTAACATTTTCTGTTTCCTTGCTCCTTCCTGCAGGAGCTGTTGTTTCTGTGCTCACCCTGCAGCTGTGGAATGAGTGTGAGCTGTGTCTCAGCTGAGAACAAACACTCAAGCATGGTACAAACCTGGCCTTCCCTCCTCTCTGCAGGCAAAGGTGTTGCTTTTACACTGCTTCCAGTCTCAGCTGCACTGAAAGGACAGACCAGTTTCTGATCCTGCAGCTAGTGCAGTATGTTGTACAGTGCACACATTGAACTGTCAAGAAAAGCAGGAGAAATAGAGAGGAGAGCTAAATAAACTCTCAGCAAAGTAAACTCACAAGCCTGTATCTTATTATTCACCAGCAGTACTTCTTTCTGTTTAAAAAAAAAAAAAAAAATTACAAGTGTGTAGCAATTGTTGTAGCTCTCCTGGGATCTTCCTGATATGGAAAAAGGTAATAGAAGAAACTTTGCCTGACACTCTTTACTCCCTGTTAGCCAGGGACCAACCCTACATTTCAGAATAAATCCGTTTTTGCAAAGGTAGAACTGGCCTCAAGCCCCTGTGCACATTTGGACCTTTGATGTGCCCTTCTTCTTCAAAAAGAACAAGATTTTTCCCAAGGGGAAAGGCAGAAACTCCTGAAAGCTCCAGAAGGCTGTTTTTGGGAAAGTGTGAGCATTTGTGTGAAGGACATTGTTGCAGTTACAGGACACACAAAGATGTGAATGGGAGCACCAGGTCTGCCTGCAGATTCCAGCCTGCTGCATCTCAGGAAATATGTGAATAACACTTAGCATGCTGGCAAACTGAGCTGTGACAAACTGCTGGGCTGACTGCTCAGTGGCATCCTGAAGGAATCAGCACTTTTTTTGGATGCTGCTTCATATCTTAATAATTGGAATAGATTGAAAAGATCACATGTGCCAAATACACTGATTCCAGTTTAGAGCAAAATTGTAAATACACAGAAATCAGGGGCATGGAAGGAAAATTCCCTCTTTTCCTCTCACTTATCTAATCCAACAGGATTTAGCCTAGTACTTAATGTACACACTGGCTAGAGAAAACAATCTATCCAGCATTAAGTGCCTTCCATGGCATCTGCTGCAGAAATCCAGTGTCCCAGAATACTCCCAACATAACCACACTGGTTTTGAGTGAGCTCATGGACAAAGGCAAGAGGAAGAAATTAATACAGACAGATTAGACAGAAAATCCATTTTCAGAAATTCAGTCTCATCTTTTCACTGACCTCAGGGAGACTATAAAAGAGATAATTCTGCTCTGAGGGGAGCATGGTGATGACTTTCAAAGGCTGTGCCAGCTGGCAGGAGAAACAGAGAAGAGTCTAACAAGAAGGGGTGCTTGGAGCATGTACAAGCCCAGAAAGGCTGCCCTGACTTTGTCCTGTTAGAACATGGAAAGTACTGAAGAAAAACCAAATCACCCCTCCCCTAGGAGCTTGGCTGGTCTCACTTTCAGCCATAATTCCTGCTTACCTAGCCCTTGCCAAGAACTGCCTATGTAAAACCAAGGTGATTCCCCTAGCCACCGCACTCTCCCATGTACACAGCAGGATCATGTTTTCCTCCAAACTCCCCAAGAATAACCTCACTGACTGGTAAAAAGCCAAAGTATTTCCTTTATTGTACACCTCTCTCAGATCCTAAAATAAAGACACTGTGTGATGACAAACCCAACAAGGGAGGGCTTTAAAACATCATTCCAGAGACTTAGATAAACAAAAGGATGGTCTTGTCCAGACTTCCTATGAAGCTCTGCCTCCAAAGGACACAGCCTGGCACTTCAGGCACTGAGTGCTCCTGCTCAGACTGAGGAGGTCTCAGCAGGAGCTGCCCCTGCTCTACTCACCTACACAAGCCTTTCAAGCATAGAAGAAAGCAGTGGAGGCCAAAATGTCCTCTTTCCTAAGTCTGAAATCAATATCTACTTGCCAAGATGTTTGCACCTAGGTATTACTCAGAGGTCATGATGTTCAGTGTGAGCTCTACTGCCTTATTATGCTGGTAATGAGCTCATAAATGTCTGCAGGGGACATGCAGTGAATGTCACTTCCAATTTCTGTAGAGGCCAGTGGACTATCCTGGCCCAAATAGAGTAAGGTGCTATTTGACCTACTAAGAGGCTGACTGCACAAAGATTCAGGCTCAGGAGCTTCTGTGCATAGATGCACTTTTCATGCTCTGTATACTCTAACTTACTGGGTATTTTTGCCTTACTACAATTAATTAGCTCTCTTTTCTGTCAGTTTAGCTCAATCTCATAGAGCAAAATAATTGGCCTTTACCAAAGCAGGCATCCAAAAATATAATTGAAAGGTATACTGTCCAGAATTCAGCCTTTTTTCCCCATTCCTCTGCCTGCATTTGTGAATTTTTCTGTTAAAAAACAATCACACCCTGACAGAACAGATTCAAAAAAGGATGGCAAAACCTTCTGTCCACAAACCCAGTGGGACTGGGAGCTAGAATTTCTATTCTCCTCAAATACAAAACATCTTCGTTTTTACCCCACTGGTTTGATATTCAAGCTACTGCAAATAGCTCTTTTTGGTCTTAAGAAAGTGTTGTTTGCATAAACCCAGCCTAAAGCAGACACCACTAGAGCAATTTTTAGAAACAATTCTAAAGTAACTTGGTGAAGTGAAGCTTGACTGGCACAAGAATCAAGCTGAATGGGTAAAATTCACATCAAGACCCGATATAATGCATATATATAAGCCCTGGTAACATACAATTTAACAGCCTCCAGCTTTGTAAGTCACTTATCCTCTCAACATCCCAGTGAGGAAGCAGAGAGAAGCTAAGGGACTTGTTCCAGCACACAGAAATTGTGGAGAAGAATGAGGAATGGACCCAACCTAGACAAACCAGGTCCAGAGCTCTGTGTGCAGAGCCTGTTCTGCTTGTGCCACAGAGCCAAGCCTCCTGCTGAACTCTGCATGCAGAAAGAAAAGTCGTGAGGGGAACCACAGGAAACATCACACAAGAACCTGTATCTTGGGCAAAAGCAAGATTTCTGTCCATGGCTCTTCTCCCTGACTGCTGGTTGCCTGCTCCAGTGGTTTCAGCAAGGCTCAGGTTTACTCCAAATGCTCTTCATGAAAGACCAAGGAACCATCTGAACCAGCTCTTTCTCTGTTGCATTCAGTTATAAAGGATTTTTATGCTTCTAGGATAAAACTCCTTGATACAGAGAAAAATAATGAAGAACTGTCTCACATTTTGGTTGCTATATCTTCCTGCTAATTAGACAACTTCCTTAGTAAATTACCAGAAATACAATGTAGTCAGTTCATCATCCTTTAAAATGCTAGATTACTTTGACTTTTTAATTGCTGCAAGATTAAAAACAAAAACCCCAAATTAAAGTGCACAGTCATGAGCCAAACAGGAACAGCTCATTATATGCCTTCCCCAGAGGGCACACACTCTCTCTCCAGAAGGATACACACCTGGCTGGGCTCAGCAGTTCAGCAGCTGGGCTCTTTGTTGTTTGCCTGACAAAAGTAATCAACTATTGCTATGCTGCAGTCACCAGAAAATTCCCCCTGCAGGAGCCTAGTGATGGACCCAAATGGTTCTCTTAAGTAGTGAGAGAAGTAAAAATAAAACATGACTTCTCTTTTTAAAATTATTTAAACTAATAATGCTTGCAATACGTACTGATTCAGTAATCAGGAATTCTAATATCTCATTGCCAGACTTAGAGCACACATTTTGCATCCCACCTGATTAAGGTGACACTGATTGTACACAGGTTAGAATCTGGGTCTGCAGAGATGGCATCACTGATCTCAGAGGGGGAAGAAATCACTGATAGTAAAGCAGAAGTAAAATTCAGCCTTCCTCATGTGGAAAGCTACCAGTTGCTGCAGCAGCTGCTCTCTGAACCCAGCCTCCTTCCTCCTTTACAAGAGCACTTGTAAATCTACAGGTGAGCAATAAAAGGGAAAAGCTCCCACAGAACATTTCCCTGCAATTCAGTGCCAGCAGAACATGACAGATGGTCAACCTCAGCTCTTGTTCCCCTCCTGTGTACCCAGCACAAAACCAGCTCGAGGGCTGCTCTCAGAGCCAGGACAAAAAGGAACCAGCTGATGCACAGAAAGCACTGGCTGGTTTGGATCTCACAGTAACACAAAGCTCAATGAGATTAGACTGTATCTGGCTCACCAGCATTTAGTTCTCCAGCTGGGTTCTGGCAAACATAGCAAGAACCATCAGTGAAATGGTTTCATGCATTTGCCAACTTGCCGGTCCCCCAGTGCTGTGATAAAATGGGAGGAAGAACCAGCTGATGTGCTAAGCAAAAGAGAAGGAGGTGGAAAAAGGCAAGGAAGGAGTAAGAAGGTGCAAAAAAGTCAAGGTAGAGAAGGAAAAATGTCTCTAGAAACTCAACAGTAAAAGGGATCTTGTGAAAAGTTAATTCACAAAAACATTGGGAACAACAAATTATGAGAGATTTAAAGGAGCAAAATCAGAGGAGTTGGGAAGATTCAATGTAACTACGAAAAAACAACTCAAGAGTAAAAAGCAAATAAAACAAGGAAAAGTCCATCTCCTTAACTCCTGTGGGTAGTCAGTTTATGCTTTATATTTGCAGCCTTGTTTCCTGGTAAAACAAGAGCTCTTATTGATGTCACATTGTGGGGATACAGTGAGAAAGCAGGACTGGGAGCACTGCTCAGCTTGTAACATCCAACAGAGGGATATGTTAGCCATAGCAGGCCACAAGCCTTGGCAGGAGAAAGCAGGATTCTAAGGAATGTAAGAGATAAGAGAGTGCTTGGTACGAGGAGTTTGGTGTGCTGTTCTGTGGGGAATCACGCCAACACCGTCGGTGCCTGGTTTGCCTGGAACCAAGCACTGGTTAAGCAATGGTACTTCGTACAATTGAGCAATACAGCCTAGTTACACAGATATTATTGGTGTGCTATTTTTAGCTATGGCTGAAAAGGTACATAAAGGTACATAAACTCAGCTGCATGCATCCCCCCTGCACCAAGCTGGAGACCCCATCTCTATTACCCTGCCATCAAACGGTGCCCCGTGTGAGGAATGCCACAGTATGCCCAGCTGGCAGCCAGATGGTGGATCCTGTAGAATGGAACTCTGCTGAGAGGAAGCAGGACACGCTGGCCAGAGACCACTAACCCCTCTGGAAAAGAGGTGAGCTCCAGGGGCTGCTTCCCCTGAATTCCAATTTGCTGCAGGGAATATGGGACTGGCAATGTCCAGGTGGGAAAGAGACGTTTTTGAACTTATGCAAAAGCTGTTAGAACAGCACAGCAAACCTCTGCCTTCCCATGATTTAAAGGTCTTGTTGAAATGGATAGCACTTAAACTTCCAGGAGTCTCCCAGTCCACAATCTTTACGACAGATCTATGGGACGAAGTGGGAATGAAACTTTGGGATGCCGTAACCAAGGGAGACAAAGCAGTTGTAGTCATGCTTCCCTCTTGGAGGGCTGTCTCTGAAGCTTTAAAAGCCCAAGAAAAATCTCATGCTGAAGGTAAGGGGGATGCTCCATGCCCCCCCTCCACGGCAGAGGCTCAGAGCTCCTCGCAATCTGAAGAGACAGGAGAGACTGTTCCATCCCTCTCAGCACTCCCCACAGCCTCCCTGCTTACAAGTAAAGGGAAGCGGGGCCCCTCACAATCTCTGGGAGCTTTCTCTGCTGGCTACTGTCCAGAGGACAGCAAGGAAGGAGGAGAGGAGGATCCCTCTGATCCTGCATCTGCTGATTTTGACAAAGAGCCAAATTTATTTCCCCCCGACACTCAGGACAACTGGGTCCGCTTAAAACAGCAGGCGTTAAGGGAGGGGGACCTGGACATTGCTGAAAGAATTGTCACTCCAGTCATTTACTTGGAAGAAATTAGGGAGCTCTGGTGGGCACTCACTGACCATGGCATTAGATCTCCGTTTTTTAGGAGCATTCTGGACTCTGTCTTTGCTGCTCACACAATGACACCACATGATTTAAGATTGTTTGCTCAGTTGCTGCTCACACCTACTCAATTCTTTTTATGGGAAAAGGAGTGGGAAAAAGGTGTGCAGAATTTGCTCGTATCTTTTGTGGGTCATACTAATGCAGCTCTAGCAAATCTCACAATTAGACAACTCATGGGAACGAAGCCGTACACAGATCCTGCTAGCCAAGCCCGAGTCTGCCTAAGAGAAGCCCTAGATGGAACTCAGAAAGCAGCTCGGCAGGCATTCCTTAAGGTCCCTGATGCTCAGAAACCTCAAAAGGCTTTCACATCCATCATCCAGGAAGCACAAGAGCCGTACATCCATTTCATTGACTGCCTTAAGCAAGCACTGGAATGCCAAATTGATAATCCAGAGGCTCATGAAATTTTACTTCTAAAACTTGCTGTTGAAAATGCCAACACAGGCTGTAAAAAGCTTCTTAAGTCCCTACCAAACCAAAAGCCAACCCTGCTAGAAATGGTTGAAGCGTGTAACCGCATTGGGACAATAGAACACCAATACAAGGCTCTGGCCGCAGCTCTCGCAGCCATAAAAAGTCCCTCTGAGTGTGCACGACTCTGCTATGGCTGTGGCAAACCCGGCCACCTCAAAAGGGACTACTTGGCTCAGAAAGGAGACAAGTCTAAAGCCCCTACTTTGTGTCCACGGTGCCAAAAGGGATGGCACTTTGCTAACAAATGTCGCTCTAAGTATGATTGTGAAGGTCGCCTGATCCAGGGGAGCCGGTCCCAGGGCGCGGGACGGCGCTGCCGCGCTCTGACACAAACACCTCGGCTACCTCCACAGATGCCATCGCAAGTGCCACCACCGCATGTGTCCCATGCAGCCTCTCCTCAAGTCTTCATCCAACAACCACAGGCAGTGCCGGAGTGGCCTTGGCAACCTCAGTCACAGTAACGTTGCTCGATTCTTCTGTTTATTTACTCCCTACAGGAATCTCTGGATCACCAGGGTCCCGAAAATAGGGAGATCCTCAGCTAACCTTGCAGGACTTTTTGTCTTCCCTGGCGTTATAGACTCGGACTCTGTTGGGGAAATTAAAATCATGGCTTGGGCACCTTTCCCACCCTGTATTCTCCCTAAGAGGACCCAAATTGAACAGCTAATTCCTTTCCCACATGAATCAGTGCCTACTGCAGGGGAACATGAAGAGAAGGTGAGAGGCTTTGGATCTACAGGAACCCCACAGGTATTATGGGTACAGACAATTTTCTAATAGATGTCCTACCTGCAAATATACCCTGTCACTGCAGGGGCAGCAGATCACGCTCACTGATATCATAGACACTGCGGTTGATGCAACTCATCTCTCAAGCTACGTGGCCTCCTCACTGGGCCCTCACTGAGGTACCCCAAGCTCTCACTGGAATTGGGGGAGCAGTCACAGCTGTCAAAGTCACAACCTGATTCAAGTGACAGTACCAGAAGGCCACATATCTTCTGTAAAGCCATTTGTTCTGTCTGTACCTATGGTATTATGGGGACAAGATGTACTTTCTCAGCAGGGTTTCAAAATTCAGTCTGATTTTTGATGGGGGCCATTGAGGTGAAATTACCCTGGAAAACCACAACACCTGTCTGGGTGGGTCAATGGCCCTGCCACTGGTTACATTGTGCACACTCACTGACCTTGTCCGAGAACAACTTCAAAAGGGGCATATAGTCCCCTCCACCAGTCCTTAGAATTCTCCTGTGTTTGTAATTAGGAAACAAACTGGCAAGTGGTGTTTGCTCCAAGACCTCTGCAAAATTAATTCTGCAATGGAGGAAATGGGGGCCTTACAGCCTAGTCTCCCATCTCCTACAATGACCCCTCGGAATTGGCATTTGACAGTCATTGATTTAAAGGATTACTTTTTCAACATTCCTTTGCATCCTGATGATGCTCTTAAATTTGCCTTTTTTGTCCCTAGTACTAACATGCAGGCACCCTTGCAGCAATGCCACTGGGTTGTACTTCCCCAAGGAATGAAAACCAGTCCCACTATTTGTCAGTGGTTTATTGCAAGGGTCCTCAGCCCCATTCATCAAAAAATGCCTGCTGCCTTGTTATATCATTATATGGATGACATCCTTACAGCAGCAGAAAAATAGGAGGTGATGGAGGAAGCCTTAGCCTTTGTCATTGCTGCTGGAACCCAGGCAGGGCTCAGCCTTGCTTCAGAAAAGATTCAGCAACAACTCCCTTGGAAATACCTTGGCTGGTGTATTAGGACCCTATCCATTTCCCCATAGCCTTTGCAAATTCACACAAACATTCGTACTCTACCTGATGCTCAAAAACTTTTGGGGACAATTACAGTAATTTCACGACTATAAGGCGCACCCTTTTGACTAAAATTTTCCCTGGGACCCGGAAGTGCGCCTTATAGTCCGGTGCGCCTTATCTGATGGACAAAGTTCAAAAAAATTGCCTACCCGGAAGTGCGAGCTGCGAGCCACGGGGAGAGCCGGCAGAGCCATGGCTGCCAGGTGGAGGTGGGGCGGAGCAGGGGCGGGCACGCCCCGGCCCTGTGGAGGCGGAGCCGCCCCTCCAGAGGCACGCCCCAGCCCCGTGCAGGTGGAGCCGCCCCTCCAGAGGCACACCCCGGCCCCGTGCAAGCGGGACGGCCCCTCTAGAAGCACCCCCCGGCCCCGTGCAGGCGGAGCCGCCCCTCCACAGGCACCCCCTGGCCCCGTGGAGGCGGCACGGCCCCTACAGAGGCACGCCCGGGCCTCGTGGAGGCAGAGCCGCCCCTCCACAGGCACCCACCGGCCCCGTGGAGGTGGAGCCGCCCCTCCACAGGCACCCACCGGCCCCGTGCAGGCAGCACGGAGGGGCGGCGGCCATAGCCCGGCCCCGGAGAGGCAGCACGGAGGGGCGGCGGCCATAGCCCGGCCCCGGAGAGGCAGCACGGAGGGGCGGCGGCCATAGCCCGGCCCCGGAGAGGCAGCACGGAGGGGTGGCGGCCATGCCCCGGCCCCGCCGGATGCAGGCGGGCCTGGGGCCCCGCGGCACCGCCCCTGCCAGGTACAGGCGGGCCCGGGGGCCAATGGCTGCCGGGTTGAGGCGGGGCCTCGGCCAGCAACCGCGCGGAGGGAGCTGGGGGCGGAGCCTCGCTGCAAAAAAAAGTGCGCCCTATAGTCCAGTGCGCCTTATCTGATCTACAAAGTTGCGAATTTTGCCAACTCCCGGCGGGTGCGCCTTATAGTCCGGTGCGCCTTATGGTCGTGAAATTACTGTAATTGGGTTTGTTCCTTATTGGGAACTTCAAATGCAGACCTGAGTCCCTTGTTTGCTCTGTTAAAAGGGGAGCCAGATCTCCTGTCCCCCTGTCAGCTCACACCAGATGCTTGTCAAGCACTGCAAAAGGTGGCTGATGCTATCTCAGACAGGCAAGAGCCCTGGTGGGCCCCTGAGCTACCCTTTTCTTTGATTATCCTGAATCCAGCTTAACAACCCCATGCTTTAATTTTTGTGGGATCCTGAAGTGCCTCACTCACTGATGATTATAGAGTGGATTTTTTTGTCACACCAGATATTTGAAACCATCAGTACCCAACATGAAATGATGGCATTGCTTATTATAAAAGCTCGGGACAGACTCACCACTTGCAGGTGTGGGTTTTAGTTTAATCTGTTTACCTGTTACTACTGTTTATTTGCAGTTTATTGCAGGCCTTAACTGTTTTTACAGATGGATCTGGCTGCACCCACAAGTCAGTGTTGCTTTGGTGGGATGCAGGCCTTAACCAATGGAATTCAGATATTAAGGTTCTCCTCAGATTGCTGAATTGGCAGCTATTGTGTGGGCCTTTCAGTGATTTGCCTTTCAACTTCATAACAGACTCTGCTTATGTTGCAGGAATTGCCAAAAGAGCTGAAGCTGCTGTACTCAAGGAAGTACCGAATGCAGAATTGTTTCAATGGTTACAACAGCTTCTTTTTCTTTTAGATACCAGACAACATCCGTATTTTGTGGTGCATGTTCATTCTCACACAACATTACCTGGTTTTATTACAGAAGGGAATCACCAGGCAGACTTACTTTACCAGTTCAAGCAGTTCAGGCTGTATTACCAGACTACTTTGCTCAGGCAAAACTCAGTCATTCATTTTTCACCAAAATGCTACTGCGCTCGCACACACCTTTGACTTGACCACTCACCAAGCCTCCTGTATTGTGGCTGTGTGCACAAACTGTCAAAGGCATTCATTCCCCTCCCTTGCTGGAGATGTTAACCCTAGAGGACTCCAAAGCCTTCAGATATAGCAAACAGATGTCACTCATTTTCCTAAATTTGGCTGACTGACCACATTTCACTCTTCATGAAAAAATGTAACACCTTTGCACACTGAGTAAAGTGCAGCATACATACCTATAGCCAAAACTGGGAAGATAATGTGGAGGCTTGGAAGATTGGAGCTCAAATATTTGCATCAATTATCCCATCCACTGAAAACCCTAAATAACCTTGGCTGTTGGCTTGCAAAGCAAACTAATGCTACTAGCTCTGCTCTAACAGGTTTATTATCAGACATTGATAGTGTAAGGCATGCTACACTACACAAGAGAGCTGCTATTGCTTTTTTGCTTTTAGCACATGGGCATGGTTGTGAGGATTTGGAAGGCTTGTGCTGCATGGATCTTTCTGATAACTCTCCGTCCATCCATGCTAACATACAGGCCCTCTAAGAGTGTCACGAAACTAAGAGTTGTGGATGACAGCGACTGGCTTGGACACACTCGGAGGATGGGGGTTTACTGGCTGGTTGAAAATTTAGCAAAGACAGTAATTTATGTTTTAGCCATATTGTTACTTTTGATGATTTGCTTGCCTTGTATTTTGTGTTTGTATAATGTACAGTAATTTCACGATTATAAGCCGCACCGCTTTGACTAAAATTTTGCACCCAAACCGGAAGTGCAGCTTACAATCAGGAGCGGCCAATATATGAACAAATTTCAGAAATTTCCCAAGCCGGAAATGGGAGCCTGCAGCAGCCCCGAGCCGAGCCAGAGCCTGCTCAGCCCCGGACGGCAGGGCAGTGGCAGCGCAGTGGTAGCGCAGCCTGGCCCCGGCGAGCGTGACGGCGGCGGCGGCTGGGCATGCCGCACCCCTGCTTCCTGGTGGCGGCAGCGGCCGGGGACGCCGTTCCCCTGCTTCCCAGTGGCAGCAGCGAGTGGGACCGAGGCCGCTCACTGGCGGCCGCCCCGAGCGGGGCCAAGTGAGTAAATCCCGTGATCACGCGATTCTGTTACTAACTGGCAACTCTGTGAAAGTTGCACATGGATCCTTGCTGCGAACGAAAGTGCAGTTTATAATCCGGTGTGGCTTATATATGGACAAAGAACGAAAAGTTGCCAACACCCAGACGTGCGGCTTATAATCAGGTGTGGCTTATAATCGTGAAATTACTGTATTAAAAAACAGAGACAAGTCTATGAAGAGAGTCTTACTGGTGGAACAGAAAGGGGGAGATGTGGGGTTACAGTTAGGCAATGTAGCCTAGTTACAGTAATTTCACGATTATAAGCCACACCATTTTGACTAAAATTTTGGTCCGAACCCAAAGTGCGTCTTATAATCAGGTGCGGTTTATATATGGACAAAGAATGGAAAGTTGCTGTTTTAGTTTGGAGGACAGGTGTCTGCTGAGAAAGGCAGGAGCTTCGTTTTGAAATGGAGAATGTAAAGCCCCTCCCTCCAAATTATTACAATTTTGAAATCAAGGGGCTTTCAGGCAAAGATATGGGAATTAGGAATAACAGTTCTTTTCTAGGGAAATTAAAATAGAAATATAGTACTACAAAGAAACAAACTCCAAACCCTGACAAAGTCAGAGTACAACCTGACACCCCATCAGGCAGGGTGTTGGTAGCAGTCCCATTAAATGGTGGTTGCAGTCCTCTTGCAGTGACAGATGTGATTCAGTTGGAGCAGTGCTCGTGTACAAGGTGCAGTTTCCTTCCGGAGCTCCAGTGGTGATGTGGAGAAATCCGGTTTTCCTCTGGAGTCCAGTGGAGAAAGGGCTCCCTTAGTGTCCCAAAACCTCTGTTTTTATCTT